>NW_003546496.1:3008-4386 GCF_000090795.2 Amphimedon queenslandica | reverse complement strand
ACATGATGATGTTGATGTATCATCTGCAGTAACTCCAGCAGCATAAGTCCAGATATGTTGACGCGGATTGCTTCCATGAGTAATTGATAAACCATCAACATAAGCACCATCAATATTTGGAGAGCCATAATTTGGATAAATACCATCAGTAGTTGCAAACTGATATCCTCTGGCCTGTCCACAGACTTTAGTATAGTTCAATCCAATGGATGAAAAGAATGTTGCACTACATCCATCTCCTAATCCCTGAGATTTATCACATAGTGTTTTGCCTCCATATGTGTAGCTGTAGAGACCTTGAGGACAGGTAGCACCAGGTTCTGTCATGTTAATGTATCCTATTCTCATCCAGCCACCATTACCATCACAGTTACTACCCTCCATATCACAGTACACACTAACAATACTCCCATTACTTTGACTGATGTCATAATAGCCTGATGCTGCATTGGGAATGTTCTCTAATACTTCACTGCAAGAGTAAAAGATTAATCCCAATGAGTAACATAAAGCCTTTGGTAAACCAGCAGTTGGACACAGAATATATTTGTTGGAATTACTTTTTCTTAGTTTAATTGTTTTTCCATTATAAGCAGATAAGCAGCAGTACTGGTGATAGAGGGAAGGAGTACGATAGCCAGTAGTACAGTGACCCATACCTGATGAGGCATTAGCTTCATACAGTAGGACAATGAAGGAGAGAAGAAAAGCAAAGTAGTGTGAAGACATTCTCATCAAACTATAGCAAGTTAGTTGTACATCAGTTTTAAGTAATGCAGCCTGGACACGGAACATAAAGCACTAGTACTACTTCTGGGAATTTGTTCCGGCAACAACATGCAAAATTCCTTGTAGTAACGAAGTTAGAGTATGATGTCAATTCTGAATAATAGTGTAAGGAAATTATTTAGAATAGTAAACTATACTATTTTATATGTACATATACTATAGTTACTGTAAGATCAAAGGCACCGCCGGGTAGTATATTAAGCATATACACCCCTGCCTCTGATATATACACCCCAGCCCTCGATATACACCCCTCGCGGTTTTTAATGATATTCATAGTGCCACGTGGTGAAGAAATGGCTTTCTCAGTGAGAATGTCCTAGAGAGAGGGAACTTACAGGAAGTGGGCGTGCCTTTACAAAATTATATATCTAGTATACTGGGGCTTTGCCCCAGTATACTATATACAGATTTTAAGTATAAATACGACAATCAGCACTATTCCTGCAGCAGGGTCGTGGTGGTGCAGTGGAGAGGCTGGTGGATTGCGCGGATGTGGCCGGTCGGCAGTTCGAATCCTGTCAAGACTGCTGCTTAAAACTATGCTGCAGTGTGTTATTTTTTTTTCTTTTTAGAAATAACCTTTTTG
>NW_003546496.1:0-1666 GCF_000090795.2 Amphimedon queenslandica | reverse complement strand
TACTCTCGTGACGCAAATTCTACTTTACATTGTAAGGTGATCCACTAACTTTTAAATAATAACATTAAGAGTACAATGTAGAGTAGAATTTGCGTCACGAGAGTAGGATTTTCATTTCGTATTTTCGTTGGTCGTTCGGAATCCTACTCAATCTTGTTTTTTTTAATTTTTTATGTTCTTAGTACAGGGCCATGGGCCAAATTTTCAAATTTTTGATGATGGTAGCTATTAACAAAACACTAGTAGCCATTTTTATCAGGAGGATTCTCAGCTGTAAAGCAGTAACTTTTTCACCAGAAGTGGCCCATGTATAGAAGTTTTATAGTATGACATAATGTCTATTTTCTCCCTCCATTGTTGTGCTAGGAGTCCCATTACTAGTGGACCAATGATGTCCATTCCAGCAAGAAAGATTCACTTTCACTCAAAATGTCTCATTTGCGTCGTCTGTCGATCTCGTCTCACTCTGGGCCATGGACGAACGACAGTGTTCCTCCGACACTCCCTCCCTCACTGTGCCTCCTGCTATTCTACTGATAATGGTGAGAGGAGGAGGAGAAATGGAGGGAGAGAGAGCATTTCATGTGTAGGGAAAGAGAGAGAGAATTCAGAGAAAGTTGAAGGAGGAAAATGAGAGATTAATTTAAGGGCAATGTAATAAAGCCTTTTTATCCTGGCACATTTTTTAAAGCATATGTCAAGTTCATTAGGCATTTTTGACAGCTGAAATAATGTGCATAAATGTGTCACTGAACTTACATGTAAAACCTTGATTCAAAAAAATTTTTTTTATTTTTAAATATTTAGGTATTAAAGCTACAACATGCTAAATTACAGATCCACTTACAAATAAAGAAATTTATTTCTTCAAAAATGAATGATTTCTCTATATTTCTAACACTTTCACACTAATTCTTAACCCTGATGCAATTGCCAATACTTATTATAAGTAACAATTAATAATTATTATTACTTTATACTTATTTAATATTACTTTGTGTTTTGTATGAATGCTATTAGTGGTTTCATTAATTAACTGCAAAAATATCATTCTATACTAAAAATGCATCAAAACCAACACACCCAGTACAACCTCCTACACATAGCAATCAAGGGTGTAGTCCCCATTTTCAGGGACTGCCCTGAATTATACTGCATAGAAATTCAATTAAATGCCAAGTTACTACAGGGCTAGCTACAACAACAGCTGCAATCAACTGTTTTTTTTTTCATGAAAATAATTTGTATTTCATAAAGATCACTGCACAACAAAACTGAAGACATATCTAATGACATTATGACATGTTATTCTTAATGTATTATTGTTCAATATCATGCACTCAACGAATATATATCTCAATAATATCAATTGGAGTAGCTTCATCAGGATATCCCCGACTGCTACACATCCTCAGCTCAATATCATCAGTAACTGACTGAGGTAAGGTTTTAATAAACCAGGGGATTGTAGAATTGGAGCAACAAGGAGACTCAAGATAATCACATTGCTGACCATCCCACATTATGTCATCAGGATAAAATCTATCAGAGTTGAGATTTGAGGATGTTGCTCCTGATTCACAGTAGTAATCATTACCAACATATGATGGTGTAGTAGTTGTTGAACCATTATTACAAGGACAATCAAATGCCTTATTATTATCTT
>NW_003546495.1:140629-141957 GCF_000090795.2 Amphimedon queenslandica | reverse complement strand
CTTGTATCTTTTCTCAATCAAATAGATGTTGCTACAAGCAGTAATAAAATATTGTGATTTATACTAAATATTTTACCTTCCTTTAATAATTGTTTCAACTGTTGTGCCACCATTTTCCAGAGTGTTAAGTGTTAATGTGAGAAAGGCAGCGATGAAACACTAAATGATGAAGTGTGTATATGAAACCTGTAATGTTACTCCATGACTTTTATAACATTTGAACTTAGATACTTATCATTTTTAGTGTTGTTGATATCCTTAAAAAGCAGCTATGCTAGGGAACATTTATCATACAGCTTCACATGACTTTCATGTGGCTTAGGTGACTTTATGTATCCACTGCAATCTTTGCTGACCTACAATACAGGGAGATAGTTATAACGTCCTACATAACATACAGATGTATCAACAAATAGAATGCAAGACAGATTAAGATCCAAACAAGAGCAATTTGATTTTTCATTTAAGTAGCAATAATTGTCTACCTATATCAAAAAACATACAGTAACGGTAATAAAATAAGTGACAAGGAAATAACAGGAACATGACTAAACAGAGCTTACCTTTATACATTTTTTCATGTATAGGTGGGATGACCATAGAAGTATAGATCTGACTCAAATATTTGATACTGTTACAGTATATCATTTCCTAAAAGGTATCTTGTCTGATAAATTGAACTAACATCACTAAAAAAAGATAAAATTCAAATTAACTATGAAATACAAATGCATATGTACCTGTAATAGAATAAGAGATATAACCGTAAGAATCTACCTAGGATTTCAAAAATTGTTTTCAAAATCACCCTTATTTTATTACATTTTCTGATGCATATTGATGTACTTATGCCATGTAGAAAGTTTGATAATCCATCACAGAAACAGTTCATTGATTTGGTTAAAAATTTATTCATTAAAATACCTACAGGATACGGAGAATAGATGAAAATTAACTAAAATTTGTGTACCTTCTGTTGAATTAAAATGTTACTATAATTCTCTTCTTTTTACATGTACAAAAAATGATCTACAAGTACATAAGGAAATAATTACATAATATTGGAGGATACATCTGACCTTTCTCTCGCTAAATAAAATGACTTCTGTACTTGGTATCAGCTATGCTAGGGGACAATTCAACATGCTAATTTTTTAATGTCATCATTATACTCAAATTCATCAACACATGCGAATTCTCAAGTCAACCCTGCAATTATTGCTAATTAACAAAGGGAACACTTTTTCTGTGTTACTATGAAAGGCATGTGTATCCCTTCTCTTAATGTATAATCATGTGCTTATGACTGGCACACATTTGATTTAATC
>NW_003546495.1:139677-140619 GCF_000090795.2 Amphimedon queenslandica | reverse complement strand
GCATTTCCTCATTAATTTCTCTGCACATATCTACTTTAGGAAACATGCAAACAGGAGCATTACCAGCCTCTTGTAATATTTCAAATTTTTGCGAAATGGCATTGAAAATACTCTTTCAGAAAGTGTAGCAAGAGTCTCAGTCTATGTGCTGTAACACCTTTTACATTGTAACTTGCTAAACCTGTTGGAACAGCAACTGCACATATCTGTTTGGTCAGTGTTGACCAGATGCGTTTCACTAGTGCTTTAATTGCCTCAATAAGAAAAGATTTACCTGTACCACCTACACCACTGATGAACATGTGTAAAGGCTTTACACATTCTGATTGCTCTTTCTCTTGTTTTGAGTTTTCATATTCAATTTGCCTCAATTGATGAGCTTTTATGTCATCAAAAATGCGCTTTTGATCTCTATTTAGCATTGATTCTCTCTCTTTTAGAGTCAAATGAGACCCAGTGTCCTTATCTCTCACATCATTCATTGCATCTTTAATCTGTCCCATCAACTGTGAATCATTGTCTTCCACAATATACTCATCTTCTTATTTGGCTGCTCTGGCATCTTGTATGTCTTTTAAAGTCTCTCTGCATTTGAGCAACTTTCTGAATTTTTCATTGGCCTCAAGACACCTTTCGTTGTCAACAATGTGGCGATCAAATGCTTCTTGGACATTCATGAACTAACTCATCCTCATTTCTAAGTGGCACAAAAAGGAGAATGATGGCATAACAAAAACTGTCTCTCTGATATTTTTAAGAACATCAAAATCCTTAAAATTAGGAAGGCTCTCCTTTTGTAGTTCTCTATAGCATCGTTGGCAATTTTTATTATTGCCATTGTAAGTGAGTTTGGCTACAAAATTGTAAAGGCAATATTCTTCATATTTGGGGGTCTGTTCAGATAAAAGTGAGTGATGAGGCCCTCCCCAAAAAAATCTAATG
>NW_003546495.1:137123-138671 GCF_000090795.2 Amphimedon queenslandica | reverse complement strand
CTTTATTTGGTATATGGCAAGTTATTATTTCATTGATAAATCTAACGAGGGCACTAAAGTGCATACCCTCACCACAATTTGGATGGAGACGAAAGAAAGTTAAGCATGCTTGCTGCACTGCTGCAGCAATGTAGTTAATGGTGTGGCTGCAATGAAGGTGCTGCACTACACAACCAAAAGTAATCATGCCTGAATCAGCAATATTGCCCTAAATGTACAAATCAAGTCTGATATGAGTACTGGTATAGTCCTGACAAGTATCATTGCTAATCATGCCTGATGCTCTGGCCTGAACCAGTGCAAGACCTTTTCATGATAGTGTCGCAACAGATTTTATGACTGTATTGTGACTGATTGCCCAAAATACATGATCGAGTACTTATTTCACGAGTGATTCAGGCTAGCATCAATCCTGATTAAGACTCCAAACTTATGGTTGTGTATACTATTCATACTTGTACATAATTATACTTAATTTAAATATAAAAATATATTATCAAATATATTAATACAGTTTGCTGCAGCAATGTAGTTAAGAGTGTGGCTGCAATGAAGGTGTGGATAATAAAAATAATAGTTTAATTATAATTATTTTAATTATTTTTTTGTAACGTATTTGTACATGTACTTAAATTTTCATCTTTTTTTTCACTAGGCACAGCCACTCCCCCTGTCCCTGCTGTCTCATGCTGGTTGGTTCTCAAAGCGCTTTCCTCTTCCTGTGTCTCATCTTTTCTCTGAAAAGCAAGATAATGATAGATTGTCGATCCTAATATTATCAAAAATTTACTAATTTTCAAATTCTCGTAACTAAAAAATTTTTATTTCAAAAAAGCTCAAACTTTAACGTTCACACAACCATAAGTACATGTATTAAAAACTTAATAAATAAATATTGCTGGTAATTTCGATGCAATAAAGCAAATAAACTAATAAATACATGTACTTCGATGTGCAATTGTACATGTACATGTAAGTCAAAATTGTCGAATTACTCAAATAATTTGGCTAATAATTTATCATATTGAAAAGATTTGAGCAACTTTGGAATACAGGGACCTTGATTTAATTTTGAAGCAACTTTAAAAATTCGTAAAAAATCCAAACTTGATCGGAATTAGTTCAAACTTTTACACATTATACCATATAGCTTGAAATTTTTGTGGGTCAATATTTTCATGATTTGCTCCTAGTGGGCCAATTCATGGTTTAATTTTCATGGTAGACAGTTTACTTAGCTTGTAAGGGGATGTCACTTCAATGATTTCCTGACTTTAAATTTCATAAGCAGCCACATAAAAACAAAAACCACAAAATTTACATTCCACAAAAATTTCAAGCTATACAGTAAGTATATGTATTCACATCAGATAAGTTTAGAAAAATAGGAAATTTTCACCTTTTGATTTTTGGCAAAATTTGGCCAAAATCCCTGTACTATAGTACAGGGACTTTAACCTAATTTTTGAGCAATTTTAAAAATTTGTTACAACTCCAAACATGAATGGAATCAGTTTAAACTTTCTAAACATCATATGTATATGTATA
>NW_003546495.1:130361-136577 GCF_000090795.2 Amphimedon queenslandica | reverse complement strand
GTAATTTGGTCTTAAAGTGCCAGTAATCGCAAAAAATGAGTTAAATTTACCTCAGTATCACGTGACATGATAGAGAATACATGATTACTCTAGAGATGGCTTCTAATGTTCCAGCTGATGACCAAGATCAACTTGAGTCACTTGCCTTTACTTTCGTTGTTGGTGATATTTTCAAAACATACGAAGCGCTAGAAAGGAAACTTGAAGAGTACAAGAAAACTCACTATGTAGAGTTTTGCAAGAGACTACTGAGACAGCTCGCCGTTGAATGCCTCATAGACACGTGATGGAAGATCAGTCTTAGGTACTTTGAAATTAAGTTGTGTTGCATTCAAATATCTTCTTTTCCAGATATCTTCTTTTCCAGATGGCAGTCTGAAGCAATGAATTCCGTTCTTACTTCATATCCTTTTGAGTTTGTATTGAAGCTTCTACAACTAGTAAACAAGGTGACTTTCTGATACTGGTGATTCTCCACCTGTACCTGTTCTAGTAGAAACTTCTCATGGCCTCAAGGAAGTTTCAACAAGTTGCAAGTGTATTTTTAATACTACAATGTCTCTACCATGTCGTCACATTTTTGCTCTTAGAAAGCTACGGAATGAGCCACTATTTGAGAAAAGTTTGTGTAGTAAAAGATGGAGCATACAGTATTATAAAACAACACAACGGGTCTTTTATGATGACTTTTCCCACAACTCTTTCTTTTCTGTCACTTGTAAGGACACTCTCACAAGAATCGTATACTAAGGCAATATGAAAGGTTTCGTAAGGCCAGTTTAATTACCACTGAGTTAGCATCAGTGGCAAGTGAGGCTTTTAACATTCATTTTGAGCAGAAACTTAGTTCTCTGAATGATTTGTTGAAGTATTGGAAGAATGGGAAGGAAGTTGCAATTCATGAAGTCACTTCAGATGATGAAAGTAAAATTTTAGATGATTATTATTATAATCATTGTTTTCATTTATAATTATTATTACCACAATTATTATTATTATTATTAATATTATAAAAAATGACAAAAAGCACCATACAACAAAGTTATTATTATTATTGGTATTGTTATTGTAGTCACAGATAGAAATTATGACATTGAGTTTGAAGACATAGATATGTACCCATCTGTAAAGAAGATTCTTGTTCAAGAGAGTGACAATCCAGAGGCAGTATCAATCATCCCATTTTAAGTATGGGCCATTGTTCAATTAGTTTAATTGTTATAATTATTACTCAGATTTCGTTGATAGTCCTGACAATGAAGTAAATAATCAAGAATCTTCTGCATCGAGTAAAAATACACATGCATTTGACATTACTGTACATTGCTTGGTAAATGATCATTTTTTCCATCTTAGATTCCGTAAATATATCTGTAAATGAAGAACAACTTTCCTCCTATGCACAGCTTACATGTAAATGAAATTTACTGCAATTATTAAAATTATAAAATTAATTATTATTAAAACCCACAGTTCCTACCATTAACCAGAATTTATCATGTCCTGTACAAAGTTCTCAACCTTCACAGCCACTCCAGTTAGACAATTAAAAGTGTTTCTTATTATACAATTATTTTGATGATAAAATTTGGAATTAGGAATTTCACTACCACCATCAATCCATAAAAGAGGCTGTACTAAAGGCAGTGGTTTAATTACTATATGACTACCTGCAAAGAGAGCTAAACTTGGCAAACAACGAAATAATCAGACGACAAAGCCAGTACGATGTATTAAACTTCACATTTCTGAAAAAGAAAAAGTACTGCTTATATGTATCATGCTTTTAATTTTATTTAATGTTTATAGTTATTCTTCTATGGTTTGTTGATGAACAAGTTGTTCGTCAAGTTCTCCAGGACAACTCTTTTATTGAGGAGTACAAAGTAGAATGCAGACCAGAAAAGATTCCATCACCAGTTCTTGATGAAATGTAGATGTATGCTTGGTACGACGATACTTCTCACATGATGCATGGGAAGTTGTGGAGCAGGTTGTTTTAGCAAAACAAACAAGAAATATATGGATTTGTCGAGTTTGTAGTAAAGATCTTCATTCTAAAGAGTCCTTATGCTGTGATGCTTGCTTGTTATGGTCTCACTTTTCTTCTGTGGGACTTCAGACAGCACCAAAATCATCTGTCTGGTATTGTAGAGCATGCTACTCAAAGTGCTGATAGCTCACACAGTTAACTTACATTCATTTTTGTTGTCTTTATTAATAAAGTTAAGTTGCCAAGCAACATTTAATTTTAACCCTTTTCTGTCATTGCCAACACTATAACCATCTACTTTGTGCTGCCGGTCCCGGCACTGTAGACACAGCGTAATGTACCTTATTTTATAAGGCCGACAGGGTTGATGAAGTATAATTAGGAATTGTATGATTCCCAGACAGTTGTCTGCCATAACCATCACCCCTATAAATATTTAATAAATTAACAAATAGGAAGTGTCTAGAGCTCCAGTAACCGGACACAGTATGCAGTGCTAGAGCTCCAGTAATAGGGGCTTCGCCCCAATATATATACTGGGACTACGCTCCAGTAATAATACACTAATTTATACTATAGAAACCGAGTATAAATACAACAACCAGCATTGATGATACAGCGGGGTCATGGTGGTGCAGTGGAGAGGCTAGTGTGGATTGCACGGATATAGTCAGGGGTTCAAATCCGGTCAGGATTACCGAGTAAAACTATGCTGCAGTTTCTGATTTTTTTTCTTTTTTAAAAATATCTTTTTTGCAATTTTTTTCTTTTTGGCTTTTTTTGGGTCAAGAAGTAGCACCCTCTTGTACATCTTAGCCTCTGGGGTCGTAGGGTTGGGATTGGGGTTTAGGGTTTAGTTTTTAGAGCACCCTCTCGTACATCTTAGCCTCTGGGGTCGTAGGGTTGGGATTGGGGTTTAGTGTTTAGTTTTTAGAGCACCCTCTCGTACATCTTAGCCTCCGGGGTTGTAGGGTTGGAATTGGGGTATAGTGTTTAGTTTTTAGAGCACCCTCTCGTACATCTTAGCCTCTGGGGTCGTAGGGTTGGGATTGGGGTTTAGTGTTTAGTTTTTAGAGCACCCTCTCGTACATCTTGGCCTCTGGGATTGTAGGGTTTTGGGATTAGGGTTTAGTGTTTCTTGATAAAAAGACTAAGTACCATTTTGCACTATTGCACATGCACACAAGCTGTTTTACGGAGAAAAACGGACTGCCAGAGCTCTAGCATTGCAAACGACGTCCAGTTACCGGAGCTGTAGACACGGCCTAACAAATAAGTAGATGCATAATTGTACATGTACATGTAGATTCCTGGCAAATATTAAATAATAATATTATTACTTTATTAATTACTGAGATCTTGAGGTTGTATTAGTCAACTACTGATTCAAATCCTACAGGGTAAAGTGAATACCCTACAATAACTAAATAAAAGATAAATAGATAAAATACATTTTGTCATACTATTTTTAATAATAATATAATAATAAGAACATAATGATAATAATAATAATAAGAAATAGATATCAATATTGGGCTCATTGTTGTACTAATATCAATTGGTACGTAGGTATCCATTTAAAGCACAAGTAGCCTTAAAATGTCTCATATCATTAAAATGTTACATAAAAACAAGACAATTGTCCCTCCAAAAATTACAATATAGTATTGTGCAACCTTCTAACTGACCAGGTCAGCCTAAGTTAGCTTATAAAGTAGGTAAGCATTATCATGTCATCATGGGGTGTACCACATTTATTTTTCAAAAATCAATTATGGTTGTATCATTAGATGTTTTTTGAGATTTTTTTACACTCAAATACTAAAGGTACTTTTGGATGAAATTTTAATATTTTTTTAATTGCTGCCATTTTATAGTAAAAAAAAAGTTGTACAACTTGTGCTATTTTTAAATTTTTACTATGCACTGTTTAGAAATTATAGATCATTTAACTTCAAATATTAAATAAAATTCCTGCACAACTTTTGATACTTTATACACCATCTTTGATCTTGTGTCATTTCTTGATACCTCTGTATATTATAAAACTGGCAGGAAAAATTAATTGCAAGGTGGGGTTAAGTTATGATGTCATATTAGTCAAACCATTAATAAAAATGGCCACCAGTATGTATTTCCTTACTATTGTTTACTTAGCTGTTTCATCTGGTGAATGCAGGCTCTACGAAGCTCTAAAGCTTGCAATCGTGGCATAATTAAGGCAAACACTCAATTAAGTTTGTATGCAGTAAATGCTTTTGTGATACACTGATGTTTGAAAGTCAACAAAAATTTATGAGAGATTGCAGCCCATTTTGCAAAACTTGAAAAACTTTTGCCAAATGATGCAACATACGTCAATAGAAAATAATATTATAAACACAATGATATTACTAAAAATTTAAGTATTCTCATCATGTTCAAGAATTCTTAACTCAGTTTTCGTCCATTTTACAAAGTTTATTAAAGTTTCTTGCATCTCACTATTGAGAAAAAAATTGAAAAAATTATATATTGTAGAAAAAGTATAAAGGAAACAATTTGTGTTCCGAAATCTAAATTGTGCATTCAGCCCATTGTACATTTTAAGTCTACTATGGTCTTAATTTAAGAAACTTACTCTTTTCCAAATCTACTCTGAGGTAAAAAACAGAAGCATTTCCACGCACACTTCCTTTGTTATGTAGGTGTGGTGAAACTGTGTAAGTGCATCATTTATACTTAGTATAAAGATAGTGTAAACAAATAGATAATAAAAATGTGGTTGCACAAAACTTCAGGTAGAAGGTATTAATTGCACATTATACTAATAGTAAGAAGGTAGCTAGCAATACTAATATCTTAATGAAATGAATTAACATCCAGCAAAAACTTTAGGTAGAAGGTATTAATTGCACAATATAGTAAAGTAAGAAGGTAGCTAGCAATACCAATATCTTAATGAAATAATTTAACATCCAGCATACATCTAGCTACATCAGGTCAGGCTTAGTATACGGTATAGCGGAAAATTTTTGAGGATAAAATATTTTGCGGATTTTTTTTATGATTCGCGAAATTAAATTCCTTAAATCAATTTAACATGGTACAAGAAAGCAGGTTAGTGGAAATTTGTGAAAATCAATTCCACAAACTTCCGGATACAGGTCATTTGTCAAATTTATTATCCTCGAAAAAAAACCACTATACAGTACATTTTGTTCAGTAGTGCCTAATGTAAAAGAACAGAGAGAGTGACAAATAATCAAAGTTATAAAACGATATGGGCTGTCGGGCCTGCGGCCCTCAGTCTCGGTCATACAAATGCAATGTATCCCGCAGCAGAGGTGTTATCAACATATTTGTGTAGTAATGAGTGGGCGTATCCCTCAGGCTCGGTCATACAAATGCAATGTATCCCTAGCGGGGGTGTTATAACGTTTTCATGTTTCTCTCGCATGATCTCATCAATCATGAAGGTATTGTCACATGCATTGTGATACAGTTTTTTTATTATGCAGCCTCTTTATTTTATTGATTTTAGGCCACTGGTGCAGTATTAGCCTGATTAGGAGCTTTTGTTGCCTTATTCTATATAAACTGGAGGACTGATCCCCAGGGGCGTATCTGAGGGGGGGCCTGGAGAGGCCTGGGTCCCCCAATCAATTTTTGATGATAATGATATTCATTGTTTATTTTATTGCATACCACCTTGTAATAATAATTAACCACCATTACCACCTTGTAATCATTTACAATAAATAATTAGCCTTTGAACAGCAGCACATGTACAAATATGAGTAGCAGGCAACTGTCTTTGTTAAGTTATCTGCCAAGGAAGAGAAGATGTCCAGTCAGTCCAGAGCCAGGTGATGAAGAATTTGAAGAGACTGAAAGTCAGACTGAGACCATAGATGCTGGAACTAACAATGAAGTAGCAGAATGTGAGCCAGGGATTAGCTGTCAGGAGAGGAGTGACTGTGACACAGTCTGTACCAGTAATGATAATAATGATAATGATGACAGTATTCCTGATGACATTGCCTCAACTCCACAGTGCTTGCCTATTCAACCAACTTGTATTACTTTCCCTGTAAGATATTTTTCTGGTAAAGGACGATCCTTCAACTCTGATTCGTTTCGACTCTATCCATCGTTAGAGTATTCCACTAAGAAAGATTCTGCTTTTTGCTACCCCTGTCGCATATTTTGCTCAACCATTGTTGGTACTAGTAGACCAGAAA
>NW_003546495.1:109698-128115 GCF_000090795.2 Amphimedon queenslandica | reverse complement strand
TAACTGACATGCATCATGCAATATACATTAGAATACTTTAATTAGCCTCTCCATTTGCCTGCTGCCATCTTTTTTTCTGATTTGATAGAGAAACTATAAAGCAATAGTACATATGATAAACATTTTTTTATACCATTGTTATTCCAAAGAGAACTTGGAATATTCCTAAGATCATGCTTCCTAGCATACAATATTAAAAAATAATTATTACGGTTCTTAGTTCTTACCAATGTCCATGCTTTTTTAATTCTAAACTAAGCTGAGCAGCAGGCAGCTTTTATAAAAGAATGTTAGAACAGCCAAACCCACCTACCAATACCTTGAATTTGGCAGTATCTTGTTAAAAGTAGGTAAAGTTTGCCAGTGGTGTATAAGTTAGAAGGGAAGGCACACCTTTGTGCTAGGTGTACAAACCCCCACCCAATTATAATGATTATACCATTTATACACTTGCACATAATTTGTTGGTTAGATGTTTGTCTCTATGTTTATCCATCGTTTGATTTCTCAATCCTTCCTCTATTATGAAAGCATTGAGCCTATGAATTACATGTAAGTAATGGGGCACAATCCATGACAAGATTATACGCATGTGTGTAGCCCCACTATAGGCACATACAACATGCATACATGTACTTTGTATGTACATGTATGTGTCTTGTACACAAGGCTTTAATTTATTTTGATTCAGTGGCTTGTACACAAGGCTTGTACACAAGGCTTTAATTTATTTGATTTATTTGTGGCTGTCATGTGTTTAATGTAATAGCCATCATATAAGCATTTGGTAAATGTGTACATGTGTACCTCTAAACATTTATTACCTACTAGTGCCATACCTATGCAGAAGTAGAGTAACTGTGGGGTAGCTACTTAGCCTTTTTTATATGTACTGAAATTTTCATGTCATGTAATATAAACGTTCATATACCGTATTGCAGGAAATCTTAGAGGGAGTTAAATTTTGCAAATTTGGCGTTTAGCTAGCCATTTGTTAAATTAAAAGCCACCATTTGAGCCATTTTACGCATGCTCAATGGCATTGTCAAATCATTGTAAAATTTATTAAAATGATAATTTTCACAAAATCAAATAGATAGATTGTACGTATCTGTACATATAAGTGTAATTTGTATTTATCATTTAATGTAACAATGTGTACTGTTGTTGTGTAATACATGTAGTTCATACATTTATGGCATTTGCCTCTATGTCTTTTATGGGAGACATCTTGTGATATCTCACGAGTGTTTTTGCAGTGAAATCCCTTAGCTCTGTAATGCAATAAACCACCTTCTTTCTCTTACCCCATCTCTTTTTGAAGAGCTAATAAAGCAACAAAAATTAAGTTTTTAAGCATTACATTAACTGACTTTTAAGGTAGTACACATCAATACTAGAAATAAGGCTGCGAATATGTAGAAAGCTATCAAAAATAAAGATACATGTAAAGAAAAATATGCACATAGAAACATACATGACATCATTGATGTGCTCCTCAAGTTGCAGCTACTATATTCAGGAAAAAGCACAAAGAACAAGCTTTTACAACAGTCCTGAATTCTGACTTGTGCAGTCTTGTGCAACCCTTTGTATAGACTAGTTGGTGCTAAGTATATTCACAGAATTTTAAGTATATTCATTGTGATGCCGTAATAAAGTAAAATTTTCCTTCCGCCATTTTGGAGTCCTACTTCCAATGGTTGTCTATGGAGCGATCGTGAAAAGAGCTTTTTCTCCAAAAACTGCTGTATTTATTCGTTACAGCAATATTGCTACTGCTTACTGACCATCATCCAGTGTCTAGAGTTGGCTCATGGACTTTAATAAGTGCCACTAGAAGATATAGAAGCAAAGATATTACTTTCTCCCATTCTACTCTTAGTAACTAAGACTCCAAAATAGCAGCAGGAAAATTTTACTTTCTTTACGGTATCACGATGAATATACTCAAAATTCTATGAATATACTTAGCGCCAACTGGTCTATAAAAAATTTATTCTTAATCTCGTAGGTTGTAATTATCACAATGTACATGTACGTATAAAATTGTAGACCACCCTCAATCCACCTTATTTGGCCTCTTGTGTTCTACTATATTCCACTCCTTTCTATATCTACATTTGTGTGTTGTTTTACTACTTCCCACAAACTTGTGATGTTTCTTAACTTCTTAATGCATGTTATGTTTGTGCTTCAAGATCATAATATTTATTGAAGACTGGGTTAGACTTTCTGGTGCTAGTTAAATGTTGTAATATCTGACACTCCAAGGTTTTGAGAAATGATGAGTGTCAAATATTACATTTGACTAGCACCAGAAAATTTAACCCAGGCTTCTATGAATAATATGATCTTGAAGCACAAGCATTAAGAAGTCACTAAACATCACAAGTTTGTGGGAAACCCTCCCTTCTCCCATGATGGACAAACCTTACATGATTCACTAATACAGTCTTTCTCTGATAATTTTGATAAAATTTTGCGAAACGTCAGTCGCACCCTGAATTCTATAGTTGCCTGTCTAGCCATATCATTTGTGCAGTGACTACTTCTATAGCTATCTTCTGAGCGGCTTAGTTTCAATGTATGCATGAGTAATGTTAGTCTGTCAAGATCTATTGTATGTACATTGCTTTGCTTGCTGAGGCTCTCCCTTTTTATGTTTTACATTCATCTAGTTGTAAGTCATGTACTCTTGCTAGTCTCTCTCTCTCTCTTTTCCTTACATTTATTACTATTAATTTGATGATATAATCCCAATCACAATTGTCTTTTTTTTGTTATCAATGGAGAGAAGGGAGAGAGAGAGAGGGAAGGAAAGTAATTAAGATTATGCACAAAACAAGATGCCATGCAAAGATAAACTAATACTAAAACACTTGAGAGATCCACCCAATATGCAATGCTCTTAAACAGTCTGGCATCATGGTGAGACCTATGCACTCCCATCCCATTTCAATGCTTCCATTTTGTTGCCTGAGGCTGAAGTAAGTATGAGGTTTGGCCTCATATGCAGCCTCTATAAAACATGAGCTGCATGAGAGTCTCTCCATTAATGCCATGGATGAGTCTGACAGTGGCCCTGTGTTTCAAATCCTAAGAGAGCTAGTAAGGCTACTTATATTGCTAGAAGTGCATTAACTATATGGCTGCATGCATTTTAAATACTGTCACGTATGCAGAGAAAACATTTAAGAACAGTGTTAAGAAGGAGGAGAATGAGGCCACGCATAGTCATGCGCCTAGTTAGAGAAGGGGAAGGCAGGAGGGCTCAGTAACTGACTTACGTACATTTACATGACTTAATAATACTGATTAAGAACAACAATACATGCAATCCCTCTCACTTTTCATTACATACCTTTATTACCATTTGACGTTATAATTCCAAATAGCTGCAGCAACTGCATGGAGCACTTGCTACTGCATGGTTGTCTCTGAAAGAAATAATAAAGAGGAGGGAGAGAGAGAGAGGGGGAAAGAAAGTAATTAAGATTATAGTCAAGATAAGAAGCCATGCATAATTCAACTATTTTAGGGGACCTGGGTCCTTCAGATATCCCCAGGAAAAAACCACCACACCATGTAATGTGTATTAAAGTATCTATGCTCAAGGAGAAAAGAATGTATTACTGTCCTGCTCCAGTAAATTTGAGTTGATGAATGGGGCCACTCTTCTTCATAATTTACATCGACGATCTTCCTTCGGTTCTAAACTCTGCAATCCCATATCTCTTCGCAAATGATACCAAATGCCTCAGGACAAATGAGTCTGCTAGTGACGCTATGGCCTTACAAGTGGACTTGGACTAGTGACTGGTGCAGGGAGAACGATTTATATTTCAATACCTCAAAGTCATGTCTTCTTCGTAAAGCGGTCACATCTTCTAACTACTCAATAATTGGCTCTACAATCTCTTGCAAACAGCATTGTAATAACCTTGGTGTGCGCTATTCTCATCAGACCTCTCATGGTCAGACCACTACAACTCGATATCAGCAAAGGCTTACCAAACACTAGGTCTACTATGGCGGTCTTTCTCTCCATCACTCTCAGTGTCAAGAAAAGTATCTATCTTTCTCTTGTGAGATCAAGAATGACATATATATATATCTCACAGGTCTGTCTTCAGGAACATGTACAAAGAAGGATTACCAAGTATATTCCTAAGAATTATCAATCGGACTACAACATTAAAGCCAACCTATTTAACCAGTTTTTCTCTGTGTTCTCCAGTCACTCAATGACCAATCAATCTCAAATGAAGTCTACTCTAGATGTCTGTATTGGCCGTGTTAACATACTACCAGCTGAAGTGTATAAGTCTTCAACACAACTTGAAACATCAAAGTCTATGGAAATTGATCATATAAGTCCAGTGATATTAAAGCATTTTGCGTCAGCCCTTTTTCTACCACAGCACAATTTGTTCCGTCAATCATTGATACATGGTGTGTTACCTCAAGAGTGGAAGGTGCATCTGATAACTCCAGTGTACAAGTCAGGGAAAAGTCAGTTGTAAAGAATAATAGACCCATATTGTTACTATGCTTTGTTTCCAAAGTGTTAGAAAGACTGGTATTTGATCATATCACAACTTTTGCTGCGCCTCTCATTACTACGTCATCACAGTTTGGTTTTGTGAAGGGGAAGTCTTCTTAGCAGCAGCTCCTGGTGATGGTACAACAAATTAGTCTCAACCTGGAGGCTAAACTAGCTACTGACATGGCTTATCTTGATTTATGCAAAGCCTTTGATTCAGTTCCTCATGATGTCCTCCTATCTAAACTACATGAGTATCACAGGTCAGATCTACAGATGGCTGAAACCCTATCTCTCTCATCGCACTCAAATGGTGTCCATAAATGCAACTAAATCCTCTCCTCTTCCGGTACTATCTGGGGTTCCCCAAGGTAGCATTTCGGGCCCCTTCTGTTTTAGTCTTTATTAATGATCTACTTCTGTCTATAAAATGTTCTATTACACTACTTTTTGCTGATGGAACAAAGTGTTTCCACTCCTGTGACAGGAACCTTTCATTCAGTAGTCCCTTACAAAAAGAGCTGGACACTTTGAGTGAGTGGTGTCAGAATAATGGCATGCCATTTAATGAGAATAAAAGTGTCATTGATGGTTGACTTGTGACATGGAGCTATGCCCCCGCACTACACCATTAAAAAATGCCCTTTTAGGGTCTCATCTGTTCACAAAGATCTTGGTGTATACCTATCTGCTGACTTATCTTGGTCAAATCACATCTCTCACATAATTTCTAAAGCCTACAAGAGACTAGGACTAATAAGGAGATATTACTCAATTTCTATTTCTGTTGAAATTAAAAAGACATTGTATATATACCTGGTACGGTCCCAATTAGTGTATTGCTCTTTAATCTGGAGGCCCAATTTTGTGAAGGACTTCATGTTACTGGAACGAGTCCAGCAGAAGGCTACCAAATATATCTTGAACAATTTTGTCTCTGACTATGGGACACGATTAATGTCTCTCAACATGTTACCTTCGGTTATTATTCTGGAACTTAATGATAAATCCTTTTTGTCAAAAATGTAAGAAACCCATCCCCACCCTTTTGATATTCTTGACTTTGTATCATTCTCCAACACTACAATCAGGGCCTCTTCAGGATCTAAACTGCAATAAAATTTTGCTTCTACTAGTACAGTTTGACACTCCTACTTCAAAAGGCTTCCAAAATTATGGAATTCCCTTCCTCCTATGGACCAGAGTCTCCCTATCTGCACTGTCTTATCTTGTGTCAGAAGCTACTTTTGGGAACAATTTCTAGCCAATTTCGAATCAGAATGCTCATGTACATATCATCTAAAATGCCCGTGTAGCAGCGTCACAACTTATATCCCACACCTTCATCTACATGTCGGTAACCTCACTTATTATAAATTCTAGCATGTTTCTGTTAGCTTTTAATCAAAATGTGATCACTATTATGGTAATTATCTACTTGATATTATTATTATTAATAATTGATTTATTATTGTTTGTGATTTTGTATCTCTCCTTTTCCCTCTCCTCATCTCTTTTGTTTTCGTTCAAGGCTCTCCTAGTGACCAAGGTCAGTCCTTCAGTGTTCCCACTGCAAACATATTCACTCAATTTACCACTCTCTTTTACTTGCATTGTAAAGTTATAAATAAATAAATAAATAAGTAAATCCCGACTCCTCTCTCTCCATCTCCTCCCGCTAATGCATACCTACGAGCTGTTGGACATACTATTTTTAGTAAACTGCCTCAAACAACCCAACGGCTGTTTGCCTATACACAGCTGCATGTACATCTGTTTCACTAAATCCTCAACTAAAGCTGAAACACCGAATTTCCAAAGTTTCTCTCTCTAATCACTTTTATTTCAGGAGAATTTGTTGCCTCTGTGGAATGCCCTACCTATTAGTGACATAAGCCTATCCCTACCAACAATCAAACATCACTTAATAAAATACTTTCGGAACCACTTTGTCGACGATTTTAACCATAATATACCGTGCACATTTCACTTTTTATGCCCCTGCTCCAAATGTTCACAAATCCATTGTACTACTAACTTCTCACCTCACCACCCTCCCTTATCTATCTGTCTGCTCATTCTTATTTTATTTAATTTTACTTTTTACTCTCCTAATTTATTTAATTTAATCTTTTTATTTTTAATATTTTGGGCACCAGTAGAGCATACTGGTGTACCTTCAGCACAAACTCAAACTTAGTACACCACTCATTTTATTACTACTTCATTTAATTATTCTGCTGGAAAATCAAATAATAAATAAATAATAATACTTCTTACTGTATTAATGTGACTTTGGAAACCTAAATGAATAATTAAATCAAATTGTAACAAAAGCATACAAAATATTGTTACCAACATTTTCACTGAAACATAGCATCAAGAGTTTGATTTGCCACAACGAACAATAACTGAAAGCTTTTCATGACATTATTATTATTATAGAAATGGTACACATGTAAATTTGAAACTACCAACCAAAAATAAAAAAGTCTTAATAGTCACAAGTACTATATAAGTGGAATATTTTATTGCCTTTATGATTTAATGCATGAATAAATGAGTTACAATTGTCAATACTCTACTGAGTTTAAAAAATAATTATAATTAACACAGCTTACACCTTAACCTTGTACCTACTAAAGTTCCTAGTCTCCTACTACACATGTAACCAAAAACTCATGAGCAACCTCTTGCTCTAATTCACTGGCAAGGTATAAAATGCCTATAAAGAAAATTATATGAAAATAGCAGATATTTCCATATAATATATTGTGTACTTATTAATATCAAGCCTCACTACCCCAATACAAGCCATGGGATATGGAAGGGGTTTCAAAATAATTAAATCACCACATCTCGGGCCATTCCCTTTAGTCAAATCCCCTACTAAAGGAATGTTGAACTACTCAACTGCTACTGAACTCAGTTCTACTGTGTAAACTTCGCATTTTCAGAACGTAACTTAGTCATACTAGCAAAGTCTTCATATAGGCCTTGTTGGAGTAAAATTCTTACCTGGGGCATTCTCAGAGAGATGAATCCCTATTAAATCCCCAGGCCTATATTCCCCGTATTGAGGCATGCAATTGACAGACACATTATATGCTTACAGTTCTGGCATTAGTGAATTTGGTTGAAAGAAGGAAAGATAACCCAGGATCATCTAGAAGAACCATTTCCTAACACACGTAACAAGAAGCAGATACATTCTATAAGTGATTACACTGAAGAATCACAGTATAAAAAGGCATATTTTATACCTGTCTGAGAATAAAATACATAGTTTAAGGTTTCTATTAGTCATATTGGTGATCCAACTCACACAAACAACTAGCAAAGGGACCTGGAGCCACAGAGACAGCACTAGATATGAAAAACACTCATTTGGTAGCAGCAAGTAGCAGCCATTTTGTCTATGATGGCAATTATTGGGAGTAATGCACATGCATATGACAGATAAACCACCCACATAACGAATTGGACCCATTCCTGTCTCTAAATGCTTTCATATTTGCAATGAGCTACCATGTTTACAGTCTCAGAGTGAAATCATAACTTTGCAACTGAAAAGAAAGTTGTGCTAAGAAGGGAATTAAATGCATAGGTGTGTATATCCTGATGTAGTTTTAAATGCTTCAAATTGGCTTACAGTTCACAATCCACTTTATAAAGACATTGAAATGAACCAAAACTGGGTAGCTGATGCAGCTTCGGATGACGTCATTTTTTCTAGTTTGTTGCAAGAACCTAGCATTGAGATTAATAGTGGCAATAATACAGACCCACTGGGAAAAAGTGATGATAATGAGGTTCCAATGGAATTTATTGAACCAAATAGAAATATACCTGCTGAAAAATGTTTCAGTAAAAGATGCAGTGTTTTCTGAAATTAGCAGCCAAAATGAGGTTGCTATGGAAGAAGACACTCCATATATTAACCTTGCCAGCTTTGTCAGGTAGCATGAAAGCAAGCAAGTAAAGGGAGCTGCTACAAATTACATTTGGTGGCAAAAGCCAAAACAGTAACCTCACAGCTCGTGATGCATGAAATTGAGCGGTGACCAGGATGAATTTATAGTGTATGCATTCTTAAAGTGTCGGGATGTCCTGCATTATATCAGCATACTTTTTATGACCTGCTTGCAATGGTATGTCAGTTAAGCACTCCCACTTTATTCAACAGCTGCTGATATGAAGTGGCCTGATTTAATTTCAGTTATAGCTAGGCAGCATGGTGTTATATACACTAATGAAGAGATCAGCAGAATGTTTTTTTATGATATATCTAATTGGATCAAGCTTAATCCTGTTACTGCTGCTTATCAACAACAAGAGAGGCTACATATATTTCAATGATTTTTTAATATCTTCAGCACAACCCTAGCGAAGATTGTTGACTTTTTAATTAGAATCAAAAATATTAACAAAAGTACGTAAAATTTTAGTCGATGGAATAACTGATGTCAGTCCTACGGACTTAGTAAGATTGGCTGAAGTTAATCCAGTGAATTACTATAGGGCAATAACTTATTCCACTAGAGGTAATACAGTTGAAATAATGACAATTCGGCAATTTTGAAGGCATGGGGAGCAAATATGGACATCCAATATGTCTTAAAAGAGTATGCCTGCATGATGTATGTTACTTCATACATCATGAAGGCAGAAAAGTCTATGAGCAAATTGCTTTGTTCTGTTTCTGAAGAAGTTAGGAATGAAAATATTCCTGTAAAATAGGCTATGCCTTTTTGTCAAACCTAGATGTACCACCTAAAGTGGTAGTTTACCAAATTTTTGCAATGCCTTTAAAAATGTTTAGCAGAATTGTAGCCTTTATCAACACAAACACAAAAGAATTTAGGATAGCACAGTTAAAAGATGATACGTTACTCATTAGTCTAGCTGATGATACCAATGTTTTTATGAAGAACTTAATTGACAGATGCCAGCACACACCAGAAAGCTTATGGTCAATGTGCTGGGGTGATTTTGCTGCAAATTATTTCACTGACTACGGAGTTGGTGATGATGGTGATGATAAAAAATTGAGTGATGCATTACCCCCTATTGATGGCAGTGTACTTGTAACTGAGAAAGACATAATTTTAACAAGGGGTTTTGGAAAAATGAAGGAAAGGGGTAGGGAAGCTGTTATTAGATTTAGAAATTTCATCTACAAACCTGATCCATCATTTTGATACATAGCAAAATTAATTTCATACTCTCCTTGCTATTATGAGGATGTAGACTTGCCTGGTGGTTATTTCACTTATGAGGAGCACTAAATAATGTTCACTCAATCATTGCTAGTAATGAAAAGAAATATATTTTTTTTGTGTTGATGATATGACATGAGTGATGACATTCCCCTTTTTATGAAGAAGGTAGATCACTTGCTCTTACAGAGGGCAGCAAATTGCTTGCAGAAGTCACTTAACAAGATATTCAAGCAAATGCTCACATTAAAGGGTAAGTTCAAAGTATTTTTCACATATTTTTTTATTGGCTAAATGTAACCTACCTATCATGTACTTCATGTGTGTTTAATTTCACTGATCAAAAAAAATCATTCTGTGAGATATGAGCATTTGAAAAATGCCTTTTTTGCTTCCTGCCATAACACTTCCTGTCAGGGGCATGGTTTTACGTGACATCACAAAAGCCATTGCTGCTAGCTGCACTGTTCCACACAGCTGTTGGAATTTAAGTTATAAGCATGCCTAATCGTTGTGTTGCATATGGATGCCACAATAGTAGTGCAGAAGAGGGTATCAGTACATTTCACTTTCCTAAGAATGCTAAATTAAGAAAAAAGTGGATCAACCAAGTCAAAAGGACAAGGACAGCCTGGACTGGGCCTAGTGATCACTCTGTCATATGTTCTGAGCACTTCTCCTCTGAATGATTTGAAACCAAAGGCAGACTCTACCAAGACTTTGGATTGAGGTTGAAAAAGGAGCTTAAAGAAGGAGCAATTCCAAGTACTTTTAATAGAAAAGCAGCTGATGTGAAAGAGCCAGTTGCAAAGAAACCTGCATATGAAAAAAGAGAATGGCTCAGGGTAATAACATAATGATATTAATAACAATTACTGAATTATTGTATAATAGATTTTGAAAGGTGTAAGACGATCAAGTCAGTCAACTGTATGCATTATAATATATGTTGCTCATAATATATTGTGTCATACAATGATAGTCCGTAGGTACCAAAGTACATTTAGCCGCTTCAACAACATCTGTAAAAGTACAGGCAATGGGACCTAAAACTATTTCAAGAAAAGTACAAACAATGGCAGGTCATAATGGAGCATCTACATGTACTGGTAAATAAGAAATAATTGTATGACAAATATTGTATACATGCATACAGGTACACAGACTAATGCTCATGATATGTGTGAAGTTGGAGTGCAGTGTAACTTTCCTTTAGATTGGTCTGATTATGGAGTACATATACGTGATAATGAGGATGTTACAGAGATGAATACAGTAAGTGATGATGAGGATGTTGCAGAGAGTGTTGATGGTGAGCAATATGAGTCTGACAGTGATTATAGTGAGGAATCATATATATATGAAGAATCAGAAGAACAGTTTGACAAAGAGTAATGAGATAGACCTTGTGCCTAAAACTTTTAAGTTTTTTTAGTTACAAAACATGCCTTGTTCATGAAGCAGCCTTGTTCTCTCTGTATTCCTTTTGTCATAAGTGCAAGTAACTTGATGTTTGTATGTCTACGTTGGTCCTGGGAAGCTTTCTAAGAGTGACTCAAAAGTGCAATTCCTGTAACAAGGAAACTCAATGGGATAGTCAGCCTTTTGTTCGTAACATCCCTGAGGGTAATCTACTTATGTCAGCTTGTATATTATTTACTGGTTGCCTACCCGAACTATCAATTTGTATGTTCCAGACAATGGGCTGTGCTTGTATTAGCCGCAGCACCTTCTATTACCACCAGAGCCATTATTTACATCCTGCCATATTTCACATTTGGGATATTCATCAACAGTCCTTCTTTTGCCAATTATCTGATGACGATCATAGTGGATTAATTTTGGGTGGTGATGGCAGATCAGACAGCCCTGGTCATTCAGCAAAATTTGGTTTGTATTCTTTGGTAGAGCTGACACATAATGTTGTCATTGATATTCCACTTGTACAAGTAGGCAAATGTTAATATGCAAAGTAAGCATTTAATTTTTAATAGAGCCATGAAGTTAAGAACAGCAACCATATGGAGTTAGAAGGACTAAAAAGAGCTGTCAATAAAATTCAAGATTTCAACATTACTATTGATGCTTTAGTCACAGATCGTCACCAACAAATAAGTAAATGGTTGAGAGACACAGGCTAATATAAAGCATCATTATGACGTATGGCATTTGGCAAAAAGTATGTATAATCATTTGATGCATTCTTATAATATATTTTCCAGGCATTAAGAAGAAGGTTCTAGCCTTGGCAAAACAAGAAGAATGTGAGATAATTGGAGTGGTCAAAAAGTATAGTCAACCATTTGTACTGGTGTGATGCTTCTAGTGATGACAACAAAAAGATGATTAAGGATAAGTGGCTTTCACTCATAAATCATTTCACAACAAACACTAGCATTCTGGCTTGTTCAAGAAGTGTGCACATGGTAGAGTGGATCATAACAAGAAATGGTTTACTCCACGTATGTTTATGCAGTACCTAAATTGAAACATTAACTTGCATGCATATATCTACTATACAGAAACTAAAGCAAGTGTAAAGATCAGCGATGTCTTATCAAAAAAAAAGGCTATGCAACCAGATTTTAAAAATGTCTACTCTGCACCAAACTTCTGCAATTAAAGCTTTTCATAGCGTTGTCATACAGTTTGCACCTAAGTCACGAGCATTTTATTATAAAGGAATGATGGCAAGGTATATTCATTTTCTAATGAAACTGTGCATGTAATGAATACAGGCTAAGGCTTGCATTTTTGCATTACAATGAAAATTGTAACAAGGACCAAGCAGTTACAAAGGCTGGAACAAAAAGATACTCTATTACATTTCCAAAACAAAAGCAAGGATTTCATACTGTTCGACAGTTGAAAGTTACATCTACTTACAGTAAGTGCAGAGTTATAAATCACAGTATATTAATATTTGTTTTTTTAAAGCTTATATCCAAGAATTACTAAGGGCATCATTAGAACTGGCAAAAGGAAACAGACTGGACCTGTGCTTTTTCAAGGACAATGATCCCATTCAAACCCCCCAACCACTTTGCCACTCACATGATCACCCAAATAAAACACAAGCAATATCTGAGCATAAGACTAGATTTAAAAGATATTGATTTAAAAAGTTACATAGATCTACAGTATTACATGTACAAGTAGTGTCAACTATTATCTTCAAATCCAGTGTATGTGCTAGGGGGGAATGTGCTTCTTATGCACAACACAAGCCGGAAGAGTTACTCGCACATCACGCCCTAACCATCCCCGACACCATCTCACAAATTGGCGATAAGCAGTATACCTGTGCCTTTTGTGTGCATGCATGAAGTACATGTAATTCCATGTCCTTATTGTATAGCCATACTTACTCATTAATAGGAGCATGATAGGTCCCATACTGCTGTCTATACTGATAATAGGCAGTCTGAAGGACCCATTGATTCAGACATACAGAAGAAAAGCCTAGATGCCCTGTGATGCATATGACAGGAGTCACAGGACTGATGCCATTAGTATCTCTGTGACATTCATTAAGTTCTGACATGACATTCATAACAGGTAGAATTTTTTTGCAACAGAGACATTCTACCTGTGACGGCATTGACACACATTGTCCACATGTATGTACGCCTAAGGTAAACATGTAGTGATACATGTTAACTTATTGTGCTAGTATAGTGTTCAGTGTTGGACTGACCAATCTGTATTTCCTAGTCTGTCATCTTGTTCATCGGTATTAGAATCTGAATCATCTGTACTACTACTATTTACATTAACTGGTTCAAAACTATAAGGATTTATACCAAGATGATCAGTGGCAGGGCTAGACAAAGGACTGTTATTATCACTATCCATGGCTAGTAAAGTTACATATGCCTCTTGTGACGTCACGTAAAGCCACGCCCCTGACAGGAAGTGTTATGGCAGGAAGCAAGAAAGGTATTTTTCAAGAGTTCATATCTCACTGAATGATTTTTTTTGATCAGTGAAATTGAACACACACGAAGTACATGATAGGTAGGTTGCATTTAGCCAAAAAATATGTGAAAAATACTTTGAACTTACCTTTTAAAGGTTAACTGCTTTTATTGGCTTAATTATCTTGTCCAAAAAAAATTTATTGGCTGAGATATGAGCTCTCAAAGTTGCTCAATTGTGCTTCCTGCCATGATACTTCCTGTTAGTAGGTGTGGCTTCATGTGACATCATGAGAGGCATAATGCTGCTTTGTACCATCAGTTGCATGTTGAAATGCCCAATCATTGTGTTGCTTATGCTTGCAACAGCAGTTGCTTAGAGAAAGGCATTAGTGTATTTCACTTCCTTAAGAATGCTAATATTCGATAAAAAAGGTACAGCAAGTGATGAGGACTAGGGCTGGATGAAAAGGTTGTACTGGTGTCTCTGTTGTCTGCTCAGAACACTTTTCTAAGAAGAGCTTTGCAGAAAGGAATTTGATGTCTAGTAGCCTTGGAATCAACTGATTATAGAAACTAAAGAAA
Source organism: Amphimedon queenslandica (assembly GCF_000090795.2). Lineage (NCBI taxonomy): Eukaryota > Metazoa > Porifera > Demospongiae > Haplosclerida > Niphatidae > Amphimedon > Amphimedon queenslandica. Next base: position 113,848 of record NW_003546495.1, on the reverse strand, counting down.
GATGCTGTTCAAACTATTTTTAAAAGAAAGCAATGTGATATTGAAGAGCCAGCTGCAAAGAGGCATGCTTATGAAAAGAGGTAAAGCAAAAGGGTTTATTATGCCTACTTTTTAATATTCATGCTCTTTATAACTTTTCTTTTGTCAGATTCTTAAAGCTGTAAGACACTCATCTCCATCTGTTTTTAAGTCTTCACCAGAAACACCAGCAGAACCAATTATGATTCATCATTCATCCTTAACATCAGAATTTCCATGTGCCTCAACAACTAAGCAGGTACTGTAAATCTACTAATTGCTTTATACTCTTAACTTTACATTATCTAATCACTATCAACTGAATTTGAGAAAACAAGGACACATTCTGTAAAGGTAAAAACATGTAAAGCTAAAGGAACTTTTCAAACTAGAGGTGAGTGAATATTTCTTAAGGTACAATTGATATGAAATGTATATAACTCAAAAGGTACTCAGACAGAAAGGATTGTTACAAAGAAGTGAGAATTCAATGCAATCTATAACCTAATTTTACTTTACCTCAAGCATGTTAAGAACCTGAAAATGATTATAGTGATGACGATGAAGACGAATCTGAAATTTGCAATGATTTAGATCAGAATTCATGTTGTGATAGCTCTTTGACGCATGTACTTTTTGCCTGTAAAAGGAACTATTTTTATGCTTTTTAGTAATGATTAAAAGCAAAAATATGTAGTATAATGATGATGCTCTGCTTTCTATGTTCTCTTAGTGCTATCAATGCAAGTTGCACAATGTCATAGTAACGAAACTAATTATTGCTAATTTCCTTAGAATCAAACAGAATTGTCTAAGTTGTGAAACAAATATCGTGGGATAGCCAACCTTTGTTAGTAATACCCTTGAGGCAACTTGTTGATATCAGCTGCCATTCTCTTTAATGGGTGCCTCGCATAACAAGGTCTTCGCATGGTTAAAACAATTGGCTGTGCCTGTGTCAGTTTAAGATGCTACTTTCACCATGAACACAAATATCTTCATCATGCTAATTGTCAAGTAAGACAACAATATTTCTTTACAGAATTAGCTGAGTAAGGCTCTGTTTTATTGCTGTGTATTGGAAGGGCTGATAGTCTCGGGTGTTCAGCTAAGTATGGCTCTGTCTTGTAGACTTAAATTACAAAGTTGTCCTAGATATTCAAATACTTTAAGTTAGATTAATGCAGATACTATACCTGTATATTATTTAAATGTCTGTTCACAAACCATTAGAGTAATGACATTAAAAGTAGCAACCAAATGAAACTTTCAGGATTGGAAAGAATTTACGAAAAGTTCCATGACCATGACTTAAGTATTCGTACTATTGTTACTGACCGCCACATGCAAATCATTAAATGGCTCTGAGAGTCACACCCTTATACAAACCACCATTATAATGTATGGCACGTAGCTAAAGGTAAAATTGGTTACAAAGTGTTATACAATGTAAAATCTACAGGTGTTAAAAAAATTAACGGCTTTTGCGAATGATAACGATTGCAACAAAATTGGTGAATGGTCCAAAATCAATGCTTATCATTTATATTGGTCATCAGCATCCACAACAGATGGCAATGAGGAAATGATCATGGATAAATGTCTCTCTCTAACTAATCACATCCATAACCATTATAAGCATACTGGCCCATATTACAGATGTGCTCATGGCAGATTAAGCAACAGAAAGGATAAGAAATTGTTCAAATGGCGTAAACATATACATCTTTAATGTTATATAAATATAAATTATATTTATCAACAATGAGAAAAGGTTGGACTAAAGTCTGTGATATTTTGTCAAATACGAGGTTATATAACCAAGTTAAGAAACAATATCTGGTTCATGAAACTTTGGCAATTGAGGCAATTCATAGCGTCATAATTGAATGTGCCACGTTTTCTTAAATTTCAAGAAATACTTGCTAGGTGAGTAATTTAAAGCATAAGTCCATGTACAACCTGCTGATATTTATTGGTATACAGGCTAATACTGGCTGTTTTAATACAATGAAAATGGAAAAGAAGGAAAATTTACATCAAAAGCAGGAACAAGGCGATGCAGCATATCCTATCCCAAATATAAGGAAAGAGGTCATGTTGTTCGTGAATTAAAAGTAGCCTCTACTTATGGTAGTTTTTATTTTATACAACAGATTAATTTTATTATGTGTTCCATAACTATATCCCATAACTATACCCCTATAGGTTATGTTCAAGGTCTATTAAAATGTACTATGCTGATAGTTGAAGGAAAGAAGCTTGAAATTTTATTGAAGATAACAATTACAATTTGGCATTTCCAGATTCACTTAGCCAAGAACTTAATCACACTAAGAAATCACAAGCCATATTTGAACAAAAGAGTAGATTTTGTCACTTTATAATGTACATGTATTAACAGTACTAAAGGATTACTATATTCAGTGTATGCACTTCATAAAAATGTTCTTGCAATAGGTACAGCACATGATGGATGTATGACTCTGACTTCTCCTAACCATCACTAGCACCACCTAACAAGTTGACGATCAGCAATGCACCTGTGATGCCTGTAAAGTCATTGAAATTTTTCAGAAAATTTATCTCACTGATGCATTTAAGCATTATAATTGCCATATTGCTGTCTGTATTGTGCATATGCTGTCTGAAGAACCCAAACATTGAGACATACTGCACTAAAACCAGGGTGCTTTGTTACGCTTTTGACTTGAGTATCATTTTACTTCACTGATTTTGCTCTTTATTTCTTGAATATCTCTGCAACAAATGCACTTTCTTCTTCAAGGCATTATGACAATGACTAAGGAACGCCTTTATAATGGTACATAAATGTTATTCCAAAACGACAGTATGGCTAGCCATCTTACCAACTTGTACTTGATAATTCATCTTCATCATGACTGGAATCTGATTTTGAGGCAGGTTCTTTGTCAGTAATACCTTCTGGTTCCAAGTTGTAAGGCAATATGTCACATCTATTAGAGTAATCGACAGGTTCTTCATCATTATCACTGTACAGTTTGCCATACTATGCCTTTCATGTCGTCACGTAACGCCATGCCCACTAACAGGAAGTATCTTGGCAGAAAGTAAAATTGAGAGCTTATATCACAGCCAATAAATTTTTGGGACAAAATCAGTAAGTATTTTCATAACCAGATAATTGTATTAAGCTAATAAAAAATTACCCCAAATATACATTGCAGTTACCCATTGATAACGTGCCTCAGTCACTTGGTGTTCAATTTGAAGCTGCTGCATATAAGCAGTACATTCCTCCTGATCAATACAGAAAGTTAATGCGTAGATTAAATTCAAGCCAGCGATGTGTTAATAAAAGCACTGTTGAGAGTAGATTACAGAAATTATTGCACGAGGGGCTGTCAAGAGGAAAATGTAGCACGAGGTCAAGCCGAGTGCTACATTTTTCTCCAGACCGTCCCAAGTGCAATAATTTCCATAATTTACAAATCAATGGTGCTTTGATTGGTTTTTAGTGGTGCATGGCCAATCAAATTTCATTTCAAAAGTCGCACAAGTGGCCAGGCGCAAGGCATAGATGGCTATCCGATCTCATTCATTGCTATTATTAATATTACATGAATAATGTATGTAGCTGTGGCTGTGGTTCGCCTCTATCAAAGCTTGTGGTTAACAAGAAAGCCCATACATATTATACTGTGCAGTATTCCAACAGTGCCACATTTCATACCATATGCATTGTAGAAGTTGTAGCACTGGCAGCGACTTTGATCTGCCCACGCACCATACTCAAAGTAATGTTTAATCATAGGTGGTGCTAAAAACCTGTTATAGCTTCACATAACAACACTCATGTGGAACTGTATAGTGTGTTTCTTAGTGGTCCTGGTGGTGCTCGAAATCTCGTATCATCAGACAAGTACTAAGTGACAAAGCTGTTAAGGCTTTCTGGTGAAATTGGACCAAAGGATGTAGCTGTGCTCGTAACTGCACCAACAAGTATTGCGGCTTTCAATATAAATAGAATGATTCTTTATTCTACTTAGTTATTAGGTTCTGGTCAACTCTGCCATCAGCAGCTGATTAATGCAAAGGCACGTGCAGGTTTGAGCAACATAAAACTCATTATAATTGATGACATGTCTAT
>NW_003546495.1:101232-109237 GCF_000090795.2 Amphimedon queenslandica | reverse complement strand
GTAGATGTCTCTGATAGACCGGTGAATGCAGCCACAGGAGAAGTTTATGTTGCCATGAACAAAGAGGATAGTCCTATTAGAATATTAGTCAAATTTGATAACCAAGCAGTAGCTTTAAAAGCGACATCTAGTAGACAATTTAAGAATACTTTTCCAAATGAAGTACCTCTAAGAAAGCATGACACTACCTTCCTTTTTAGAGGTAGATGTGGGATGGATATTACACACCTCATATATCCACTTACCTTAGCCTGGGCAACAACCATCCACGTCAATGGTCTCACTCTTGATGAGATTGTTGTGCACATGAAAGGTGGACAGTTTAATGCCGGGCAAGCATACCGTGTAATGGGTTTTTTTGAGGATAATAAATTTCACGAATGACCCATATCCGGAAGTTTGTTGCATTAATTATTACGAATTTTCACTAATCTGCCATCTTGTACCGTATTAAATTGATTTTCAAGGAATTTAATTTCGTGAATCATGAAAAAATCCGCAAAATTAGTTATACTCGAAAAAACCCACTATACAGTATGTTGCTTTCAACACATAAGCGCAGGCAGGGTTGGGCATGTAGAGGCAATGCCCAACCTGACAAAGTGGGCAAAGGCAATGAGAGCACAAGCTTTAGCAAGGTGGTAGGGCAAGACTGAGTGTCACTGTATGTGAGACTGTCAAACTATCATTAACACAGATGTAGTTGGTCACTGGAACTCTACTATTAGTCTGTGACTGCCACGGAGCCTCAGGAATGAGGATGAACCTGAGAGAGCTAAAGCTGTAGCAGCAGCCATTTTACATCAGTTATGAATTATTATGATTATTATTAACAAGTTAATAAAATGTTAATTTTTGAAACGGAGAGCAAACATCAATCTTTCTTGTTGTCTTTTTTGCACATCCATCAAAGCATCAACAAACCATAACTGAGCCTGCTTCTGATTCTCTTAGAGGTAGATATATTATTTAATATCGAGATGCATGTTAACTAATTGTAAAAAACAATCATATGCCTAACATACCTGTGTAGTTAGGGGCACAGATACATCATTTGGTCCAATTTCACCTGAAAGACTTAACAGCTTTATAAAGTCACTTAGTACTAGTCTGATGGCGTGAGACTTTCCAACACCACCAGGACCACTAAGGATGACTATACGGTTCCACTTGAGTGTTGTTACACAAAGCTATAACATATTTTTTGCACTTCTACGATTAGACATTACTATACCTTTTTCCTTGAATTGAATATACACATTAACTTTCTATATTGATGAGGAGGAATGTACTACTCATGCACTGCCACTTCAAATCGAACACCAAGTGACTGATGCACATTCTTAAAGGATAGCTGCAATGTATTTTTGGGGTGTTTTATTATTGGCTTAATACAACTCTCTGGTCATAAAATTAATGTGTACTAATTGATTTTGTCCAAAAAATTTTTTTAGCTGAGATATGAGCTGTCAAACTTAATCAATTTTGCTTTCTGCCATGATACTTTATGTTAGTGGGCGTGGTTTTAGGTGACATCATGAGAGGCATTGTATGGCAAGCTGTACCAGTGATAGTGGTGAAGAACCAGTTGATTACTCTAATAGTCTTGAGATGTTACCTTACAACTTTGAACCAGAAGGTAGTAGTGGAGAGAATCTGCTCCAGAATCGAAGGTGGCCCAAAGCGACATTTACTGTTCACTAGTGTGACTTCCTATTCAGAGGTATTGTTCCTGTTCAGAAGTAGATTCGTTATCACAAGATGCAGTATTTCTTGTTTTCTTTTCTGTCTTTTTGTGTTTGCATGTGCCCTCCTTAGAAATCAGAACACAAAATTGTAATCTATGTAAAAGAAATAATTTGATGAACCACTATACAAGTATACGAGCTACAAGTTAAGAGTGACAAAGCCTATTTTAACTTAAATTTGGGCGAAAAATTAGGTATATAATATTTAGTTGTGTACATTACTAAACTAATGTATTAAAGGACAGATACAAAGAGTAAAGAAGCAAAAAGGTCTTAGTACAATGAAAGAAGAAAGCTGACTTGAACTTATTGTTCGGGCAATCAAGGTAGATAGAGTATGAAATCATTACATGGCCCAATAAAATTATAGGAAGACTTAAAGCACATTGAAAGTAATTGACTTATGGCTTAGTTCTTTGAAGGTAATTATAGTGCTAATTTTAAGTTTTACTAACATTTATAATTATTATTCACTATTTTTTATCCTGTGTAGAAGAACTGTAATGATGTTGATCAGTGTATGGGATGAAAGTGGTTCTGATGCAAGACAAAGCAAAAGTTGCAACGACAAATTTATCAATACAAAGTAAAACTGAATTTCAATTATTATTTTTAATCAACTGAAGGGACCTACTTCCTGCTGGCATTGTGACGGCTATGATAAATTCAAAAATTTGGCATTGCTATTCATGCATGCATTGATGGGTAGGTTATTACATGTATTAGGATGACACAAATTACATTGTAATTATTCCAAATTAAAACATTACTCCAGAAGAATAATGTGGCTAAATGCATCCTCATCAAATAGCAATTCCAAATTTATTACATACAAATTGTGAAAGGATATAAAGGTATGATCACATATATCCATGCAGTTTAATGTAAATGCTTATACATTGTCCTCAATTACTACCAACAGATAAGGCAATGAGAATAGTAACTTGGCTGTCATTCAACCAATGCTGAGGCACTTTCATATGGATAGTTATTCAGGAAAAAACAGACAGATGTGGGAAATCAACAACTTATCAGGTTTATTTCTTATAACACTGCTATGACTGGTTAAATTTATGTCATGTATTTAGAGGGTGGAGGGTTTTGTTCACAGCTTAGAAGGAGCTATAATGATTGGTGGATATCATTTTTAAAGTATGCTCAGTTGTACTTGTTAATTATTGTGGCTTTCACACCATATGACAGGATCTTGAAATAGAAGGATACATTAACACAGCAAATCCACGTCACCTGTGAAAATGCTGGTTTTTGTTGGTTGGTAGTTACAATTCATGTTTTAGTGAATTAGTTAGGTTTATCTATGGCCCATTAAGGGCACAGTCTCATTGTCAGAGTTTAGATTTAAAATATGTGACCATAATTGACAAAATGGCCCTTATGGCGGATTTTAAAATTGATCGTTATAATGGAAAATATCAACCTGTGAGTGCTTTGTTAGACAATCATTCTTTCTAAAAGTTTCATGGTAACTTTTTGCATCCTGTGGAGTAATTTTATGATAAATGGGGCGCAGGAAGTTGGATTTTTTAGGCTAGAAAGACAAATTTCACTACCCACCATAAAGTACCTTTTGTCAATTATGGTCAAATATTGCAATTTACTAGATCTTAGTGTATGTTATTAATTCTTGATAATTAGTAGTGATGGGCGATTCTGAGTCCGGAGTATTCGATCCTTCGATTCCAAATGGAACCGTACTCGTATCAAAAGAGAAGTAGGAATCGTTTGAAACGATTCTGAATTACACCACACCCAACCGCACCTTTTAATAATAATAATAGTTAATAAATCAGTAGTTAATACCTTAATTAATGCTGTAATTGATACCACGTGGCTTTGCGCATGCGCAGATGTAGTATCGGAATAGGCATTCGATTCCATTGATTCCAGTCTCAGAAGTATTCAAAATCGGAATCGAATGCAAATTTCTGGATTCGCCCATCACTAATTATTAAGCCATTTTAATAGGTTATCAAGTAAAATGCTGTCAAGACTTCAAAAGTCTACTTCTACTTCATTTGCAATAAATTAGCAACTCCGTTAAATTTTTAGGGTTCATAAATTTATTTTTTTTGCACAGACAATTTTAGTGCTCAGTGATAATAATGATTTATAATTTGGAATGTAATTAATGCTTAGTTTACAATGCGAAAATTTTTAGATAAAATTTGTTGGTATCAAAAACTACTGTTTCTTTTGGTAAGATTATTTCAGTTGGAAAATAAAGAATTATTGTCATTAATTCCACTAGAGTAAGGTGTCTTAAGGCCTAAAGCTACTATTTTCATTTGCAGACATCTTACTGCTGCAAACAAATAAGCTACTTCATGAATGAAGACAGTATTCATTGTCAGATGACAATTTTTGCATCAAAGTCACACCTGTGACAATTTAAAATAAAATGCCACGAAGGAAACAAAGTAAAAGATTTGAAGCTCTTCACAAGGCTAGGTGGACTGCCAGGACCGTATATTCGACGGCTGCGACATCTATTTCCTCTGCTAGATCTATTATTGCCGTAGATAATGATAGAAATGTAGTAGGCAGCCTGGCTCCGCTGCACTTTCAATTGAGATGACATCCTAAAACCATAAATACTATGCTAAAACATACTAAATAGATGTGATATGAACCTGAGGTGGGTGTCAAAGGATGTGATATCAGTAGACTTAAAGTCAGTGTTCAAGGATGTGATATAGGTCCTGAGAAATAAGGACCCCACCATTATTAACTAATTAAATTTGATTAGCATTTACATCAAGCTATACCTATGAGGCCCAACTATACATGCCATGCAGCCTTATTATTCTTCATCTGTATTTTAGGAATCCAATGTGACAGCTACATCAAAGAGGGAGAATTAAAGGGATTCAGATGGAACAATGGAGGTCACTCCAATACATTTTCAAAAGATCCTGATTTTAGCTTTGATACTCCTGAAGGACGCAACTCTGGTGAACTACCTAATAGTAATTCAATCTTGGGTCAAGTAAGCCAAATGTGTAAATTTATTGATCAGATTAATTTAATTTCCAAATGTGCCACACCATTATGTAATGGTAAGTTAAAACTTGTTTGTGTTAGTATGATTGGTCAACAAGGTTGTGTTACTTTACAATATGATTGTACTGGTTGTGCTGAGAGAGTGTTGCTTTTGAGAGCTCGATTAAGCATGAGACTGAAAATTGTACAGCAGTTGGTTTTACCCTGCAAGTTGCATTTATATGTTTAGGTGCAATGTATTTTCAATATGCTAAAGTACTTAAAAATGCTCTTGGCATGTACTGTGTAGGAAAATCGATATATTACAGGACACTGGCTTTAATGTACCCACATATCAAGAGTATACTAAATGATTCGTGTGAGTAAACAAAAGAATCAATGAAGCAGAAGACTGAGAGTGAGCTTGGGTCTTTTGAAAATGCTGTGACATGTGATGCTGCTTGGTTGACACGTGGTTACCATAGTCAAAATGCTACATATACTCTACAAAACTATCAAACTGGTGGGCTTTTGTACTATAAGCATTTTAGTCAAAGAGGTAACAATAATATAACAAGAATTGTTTGAAGGTAGATCAAAATGTGCTGAAGGATTTGGGGCTGAGTGGGTTTTTAAAAAAGCTGTAACTGATAAAATCTACATTAGCGTGATGTGCAAGACAATGACAGTACTTCTTCAAAAGCTTTGCTTTCCAATTTTCCTAATTGTAGGACAATTTTGTGTAGTGGTCATATTGCACAAAATCATGAAAAGCATTTGAAAAGGCTTGCTAAGCAAAAAAATTAAGAAAAAGCCAATTCAAAAAGTACAAAAAAAATCACCCTGATATTGCTACAGTAAAGTGTCACTGCATGAAAGATGACATTGGTTGTTTTACTAAGGTTTTATTAAGACAGCTAGGATAAACTTTTCTGCTATAGTTAAGTCTGTTGGCTGTGACCAACAAGGATTTAAAGATCGATTCCGCTCACTAGCTAAGTACTATGCCAAAAATATGCATGAATGGGACGGTGGGAAATGTTTCTTTCATGATTTAACTGAGTGTGGAAAATGTAAGAAAAGTGACATTACATGTCAAGGTAAGCCATATGAAACTAAGAATATTTTATGTTGCCCTTTCCATAGTCTTGCATATGAAATTGCATGTGAAGCCGTTATTTGCCAAATCAAAACAAACTATTCATGAGGAGTTAGGTTGTTGCCATACTAGTATAACTGAATCATCTCATAACGTATTGCTGCTGATTAGAACAAAGAATTTAAGTCTTCAGATGCTTCACTGTTATGTTTCCACTTCACTTGGGCTTATACAAAGTTACATGTTCTGGATGTATGTGCACAAGGGGCCAGCTTACCATTGGTTACTTGATCTTTTCGATAGAATGGGCCTACCCAGATTTGATGGTATGGCTGAAGCATTAAAAGCATCTTGGTTTAAGTCTGTTTTAAAAGTCAAACTGCACGATGTTAAATGTAAGAGAAGAAGAGCAAGGAAAATACATAGGCAATCTGAACAAGTTGCGTGTAAATTATGGGTTGAGCAAAATAATGTCACACATATGGTAAGGAAACGCCTAAATCATCTCATAAAAGACAAGATTGAAAGATTAGTAATACAAAAAGAGGTAAATTAGGTATAACTGATTTTGATCAAGATTCAGGTAGTGAGTGTGGCTCATTAGCTACAAAGTCTGTGCATAAAGTACAACAAATGATAAGGTAATTGATCAGGGCAAATTAATATTTGATGATAGTGATGATGATGATGAAAGCTTACTCTCTAGTTCTGATGGTAATGATAGTAGCATTTTGAATAGCTCTGGTATTGATAGTGATTTGAAAGAGTTTATAATCATTAGTGTTAAATGTACTTGCAGTATTGAAAAATCTTCACACCAACGATCATGCCCACTGAATCCTAAAAAAAGAGGTAAGTCTCCTGATGTTGAGTACATCAAATCGGAACATGCAATGCCTCTATTAGTAATAGGCAAAACGCCTTCCACAGACTGGATGACTTCTGCTGCTTTACTAATATAGGATTATACTGGAGAGACTGTTAGTGTAGGTACTGATCCACTTAAAACTATTAAACATGCCAAAATATCTCCTTATATTTGTCATAAAATTAAAGAAGACGAAAATTGTTTTTACCCAGCAATTTCTAAAGCTATAACTGGGACTGAAAGAAATCATATGCTAATTAGATTGACTATTTGTACTTTCATGACAAACAATGCATCAGAATTATCAAATTTAGTTTTGCCAAACGTGCCCAATATTGCTAGTGAGATGCTGCAAATGCAATGAGGGTACATTTATTGCATAAAAAATTAAACCATTTTGGTACATGGGCTACTGAAAATGAGATTTTTATTGCTGCAACTGTATTTCAATTAAAAATTCATGTTTCAATACTGTCAACGCAAAAGAAAGCCCGTTCTTGGTGTACATTTAAATCATTGTTTCATAATGAAAGCTGTCATTACTTATCCGACTTTAATGTATATCTATCTCATACAGATGCAAGAAATTACTATCAATTGGTTGACTTGACCTCACATAGTGTTAACAGTTTCTTATTCAATTTATAATTGTAATATTGTAGCAATTAATTTATTTCAATACATATTTCACAAAAGATACCGGTCACGACATTACTTCAGCTTTAATGGTAAATATCTAGTCACATAATTCACATGCTCATTTCTCTTTCAAGGTTGGGCAGCAAAATACAGTACTACCTCCATGTGGTGCTGCCTTAGTCAGGCGTGGCCTAAATCTTGCGAAACAGAAGGGTCAGGAACTTCGTGTATACCAGACTTGTTTTCAACTACTATGGCTTCGGGTGGAGCTGCAGCTACTGTAGCAGCCTATGTCATCATAATGAATAATTAATAGCTAATTATTGTTTAATAATAGAAACAAAAATAATTATAATGATACGTAAGGAAGCAATGACGACTTGTAAGACTGTCAGCTGTGGAAGCAACATCACTTCCCAGGCTAACAATCATTACAGTTCGTTTAGCAGATCTAATTTGGTGTTTTATACATGGAGAGAACTGAGGCGGCATATACGGCCAGGTTTGAGGAGCTTCCTATAGATGAGACTTCTGATGACATTCTGTATAACTGCTCTGATGCATTATAGTAACTGGAAGTATTATGAAAATGCAGCGAAACGATACCAAAAAAACAAGCTAGAGCACCAACATCCATTTTCAATAACTATT
>NW_003546495.1:75192-100856 GCF_000090795.2 Amphimedon queenslandica | reverse complement strand
ATAGCATAGCAAAATCTAGAAAAAGTAATTATTACATACACATAGATTACCATAGTTTACTTGATTTCCTTCAATAAATAGCCCCAATTAATATTGGTTATTGTCTGAGACATTCTGGATCATTATACCAAGCATGTAGAACATTAGTTGACCACATCACTCCATTGAGGTATTGTTGATGGGTACTCTTTAATGACTTTATCCTAAAAACAAAAATATATAAGTAGAAAAAAAATATCGTACCTCAGCCGTTACAATGGTGAACATGCGGCAGTTTATCAAGACGACATCCGGGACACCCTAAAGAAGGAATAAAGAATGATAAACATAGGGACAATCAACTCACTACAAGGAGTATCTAGTCCTGTCTACATGGCACAATTGCTGGCCTGACTGTATCTATAAAGTAAAAAGCAAACTTGAAAAATCTGTGATGCAATTATAGGGAAATGGAATATCAGATTAGTATTATGAGTGTATACCCTTGCCATAATAACAATACAGTTTGCTTGGTTAGAATTGCCACATAGCTAAGTTTGCTGTGGCTGAATTGTTCCATAAAAATTATTTTTTTCAAAAATGGCAAATCTCCCACTATTTTATATACACTGTGTATCACACAATAGAATGTTCTAGAATGGGGAAAGAGCATGGTTCAGAGAGTAGGGTGATTAGTTAGTGTGAGATATTAAGTTGTGAATAGCTAAGGAAATTAAATGTTGAATGGCTAAGGGCTAGTGTGAGACATTAAACGGCTAACAATACACTAAATAGTATGGCTGGGACAAAGGTCACTTTGCAACCTTCAAAGCTTATACATTAAAATTTCGAAGCCTTGCGAGGTTCATTATACATTAAAAATTATCACCCTGCCTCTGTTTATAATCTAAGTCATAGTTCAGCCCACTATATAAACTTGTGGTCTAGGCTATGTAAAATATTGATCACATTAACTATCAATACCTACTAATAATGAAGCTTGAAGACTTAATTTCTCCTTGAATGGCAGCAATTCAAATGAAGCTTCGAAACTTTGGAAGCTTTGTTCCCAGCACAACCAAATAGTTAATAGCTAAGGGCTAGTGTGAGACATTAATTAGTTAATAGCTAAGGACTAGAGTGAGATTAAATAGTTAACAGCTAAGGACTAGTGTGAGACAGTAAATAGTTAATAGCTAAGGGTTAGTGTCAGACATTAATTAGTGAATAGCTAAGGACTAGTGTGAGACATTAAATAGCTAAGGGCTAGTGTGAGACATTAATTAGTAAATAGCTAAGCAGTGGCGGATCTAGGGGGGTTCGATGGGTTCCACTTTGACAGATGTTGTCTTTTTGCAGTATCTTTGAATTCTTTGCAGTCAGTTTGCAGCACTTTTCCTCCATTATAATAATTAAAATTGATGAGCCACACCCAAATTTTAATTAAAATTAATGAGCCACACCTACTTAAGTGAAATGGAACCCCCTTTTAATTTTTCTGGATCCACCAGTGCTAACAACTAGCGTGAGACAGTAAATAGTTAATAGCTAAGGGTTAGTGTGACACATTAATTAGTGAATAGCTAAGGACTAGTGTGAGACATTAATTGGTAAATAGCTAAGGACTAGCATGAGACATTTAATAGTTAATAGCTAAGCACTAGTGTGAGACATTAATTAGTTAATAGCTAAGGACTAGTGTGAAACATTAAATAGCTAAGGGCTAGAGGAGACATTAATTAGTGAATAGCTAAGGACTAGCGTGAGACAGTAAATAGTTAATAGCTAAGGGTTAGTGTGAGACATTAATTAGTAAATAGCTAAGACTAGTGTGAGACATTAATTGGTGAATAGCTAAGGACTAGTGTGAGACACTAAATAGTTAATAGCTAAGGACTAGTGTGTGACATTAATTAGTTAATAGCTAAGGACTAGTGTGAGACATTAAATAGCTAAAGGCTAGTGTGAGACATTAAATAGCTAAAGGCTAGTGTGAGACAATAAATAGTTAATAGCTAAGGACTAGTGTGAGACATTAATTAGTGAATAGCTAAGGACTGGTGTGAGACACTAAATAGTTAATAGCTAAGGACTAGTGTGAGACAATAAATATTTAATAGCTAAGGACTAGTTCTAGACATTAGTTAGTTAATAGCTAAGGACTAGTGTGAGACAGTAAATAGTTAATAGCTAAGGACTAGTGTGAGACAGTAAATAGTTAATAGCTAAAGACTAGTGTGAGACACTAAATCTTTAATAGCTAAGGACTAGTGCTAGACATTAATTACTTAATAGCTAAGGACTAGTGTGAGACACTAGATATTTAATAGCTAAGGACTAGTGTGAGACACTAAATAGTTAATAGCTAAGGACTAGTGTGAGACACTAAATATTTAAGGACTAGTTCTAGACATTAATTACTTAATAGCTAAGGACTAGTGTGAGACACTAAATATTTAATAGCTATGGACAAGTGCTAGACATAAATTACTTAATAGCTAAGGACTAGTGTGAGACATTAATTAGTGAATAGCTAAGGACTAGAGTGAGACAGTAAATAGTTAATAGCTAAGGGTTAGTGTGAGACAATAATAGTTATTAGCTAAGGGCTAGTGTGAGACACTAAATAGTTAATAGCTAAGGACTAGTGTGAGACATTAATTAGTGAATAGCTAAGGACTAGAGTGAGACAGTAAATAGTTAATAGCTAAGGGTTAGTGTGAGACAATAATAGTTATTAGCTAAGGGCCAGTGTGAGACATTAATTAGTGAATAGCTAAGGACTAGTGTGAGACACTAAATAGTTAATAGCTAAGGGTTAGTGTGAGACAGTAAATAGTTAATAGCTAAGGACTAGTGTGAGATAGTAAATAGTTAATAGCTAAAGGCTAGTATAAGACATTAAATACACAGTTAATAGCTAAGGACTAGTGTGAGACACTAATTGTGAGTAGCATGCTGAGACCGAAAGATACATAGACTCATGGAATTATTCATTTACATCTTACCATCATATTTATCAGTCTCTATTGTTGCATCTGTCTTATCTGAAGAAGATAAATCAGGCTCCTCATAGTTTATAGCACCAACAATACACCTTGTCCTCTCAGTTGGGCTCCTACTCTGGTCACTTGAAGAGCACGAATCAAAAAGAGGCTGATGAGGTATTGTCTACTCTTGGCAAATGTGTATATGAAACGCTCCAATGTCAGACTCAGACTTTGGGCTAAGACTAAAAAATTATATGAGCAAGAAATACTATGGAAACTTACAATCATAATGTGTGGCATGGGGCACACAAAAGGAATGTCTTGATAAATTCTAGCAATACACGTGTGAATGCCTTTGAGCAGCTATTATCAGACATGTTTATGATCATGCTTTTCAAAGAAGTAGCCACACATTTTATTTCAAATGGCTTGGACAAAATAGTCAATACACAAGGTAAAATACAAAAACATACAATATCAGAAGGTACATCACATGTCTTTAGGTCTTCCCATGACACTTTTGATAATAGGGGTAATAACAAATTAGCCCTTTTTACTTCTGCACACCTACAAATGGAAAATCAACAGAATAGCTTCCTGTACAATCCACTTAATTGTTATCAAATGACTACACCTCCCAGGAATACCAACAAACCTTGTACAATGCAATGGCTGGTTGAATGGCATATGCTCTTTTATATCGTCTACCACCCTCACGCTACCAGTAATACAATAACCTTTATGCTGCAAGAGAGATGACTCAAACCACGCTTTAAAAGATGTAAATCTTCTGTATCAAGATGCAGCTACAGATAGTACTATATTATAAGCAAAAAATGTTCAAATGTACAAACAAATGCCTATGGTCATGCATAGCCCTTTTCTTTCTTTGTTGAGATTTTTCTTGATCAGCTCTCCATGTATGCACCCCCTTCATTGCATTTTTTCTAAAAATGCATAGTATATAATAATTAAACAGTTTAATGAACTCTCACTTTCTGTTAAAAGTGCTAACCTCTTGATCTTTGTAATAATAAGAAAAATTATAATTGAAACACAAACTTATACAAAATGAACCTTCTTGATTGATGCATTGACAGCACTGACACTATATAAGTAACTAACTTAAATATCTGTAATAAAGGACAAGATATGATAGGTAAAGCCACTAAAATTATTGGAATGTTTGAACTTCATTTATGTAAATACTGTAAGACAATTTATATTTGTAAATGCTGCTCATACCAAAAATCAGCTTGCTCTGACGGGCCATAACAGCTCACTTCACTTTGTATCTATAAAGTAGAGAGAGAGAGCAGAATAGTAGTGCTATTGCTTTTGCTTGATTGAAAACCTGCTGCCGAGTAGTATCGGCTTCAGTCATTGAGTCTCAGTCAGCGGCCATGGCAACAGCTCCGTCACTCTTGTACATAAGTTTATGAAAAAAAGAGAAGAGAAAAAATAATTGACAGGATTAGTTAAGCCACACCTAAATATGACTACTCTCCTCTTCTAACCAGTCTCTCGGGGAGACTAGGGATCAACTCAATCAAGCGAGTCTGAGAGAAGAAGGAGGACCTTCTTGCTTCTTCTTCTTCGACAAGCAGGCAAGCAGTGCACGCAGTTGATCACGTGATTGGTGGTCTTATCATGGTTTGACATTTGGTTTGCGCATGCGTAGAACAGTTGAACTGCTGTTCAAATAGACGGCAAAGGGCATTGTTACTGAATGAAGTCCATTTCTCTATCGCTTTATAATATCACTATTTTTTTAAATTAAAAGTAGATAATTTTATAAAATATTTTTTCCTTTCAGGATAGTGCAAAAAATAGCAAATCAATTTACCCCAGTACTGCACCCTTTATAAGAAGACAACTTTTCCAGTTCTCTTTTGAATGGAATCGTCATAGAATTCGATTTTCAAGAATGGCTGAAGTTCCTGTAGGAATTCCAGAAATGCTCCACAAGTTCCCTGAGCTTTGAAAATAGTATGGCTTGAAGAAATTAAGTAATTGAAATAATGTTCTGCAGCCTGTCAAGATTACAAGAAGGAAGTCAATGATGCTGTCATTAAGGAAATAAAAGAGCTTTTTTGTGATCAACCATCACTTGTATCCTCAGAATTTGAGAGTTTGGCAACTGCTATATGACAAAAAAATGGAACCTGTGACCTAGAATGATAATTTGTATGCATACTGTATTTCAATACATGGTTTAGACATATTGCTTTAGTATCACTTTGCTATTCAAAAAGTGGTGAAATCAAGTGGGATAAATAAAAGTCATTTATTTTTAACAGTTACAAATATCTTGTTCGGGGGATTGATTGGTTTTATCCAGTGTTGTGTTAAATAACTATAACTATAACTAAATCTATTTTAGTATAGCAAAATTGTAATTTAGTAACAACACTATAATTCTTCCATTTCATGTCAAGATACCGTATACGGAAAATATTTCGCTGGTATTTAATTTCGCGATTTTCGCGATTTTAAGCAATTCGCGAAATTGAATTTTTGGAAAAATGGCGCGGTGACGGTGTGGTCATTTACCAAAATAATTATGGGCTTGTGTGACCAGGCCCATGAATTAAATCCAGCATGTACGAGAGAAAATTGCAACGTTATTCAACTATTTTGAAAGAAGAAGGTCCCTTTACCTAATTCAGAAGGGCCTTTATCTTTAAGAGTTCCTGGGAGTGCTATATCATCAGCTAACAGAGAGGTAGAAGCAGCAATGGAGAAAAATTCAAGTAACAAGACTAAAAAATGCACTCCTGGAACATATGACAGGTTTACTCCTACAGAAAAGGCAGTCATTGCTCATTCTGGTATAGATATTGGTGTAACCAAGACTGTGCAAAGGTATAACAAAAATTTGGTTAATCAAAGTCTAAAGGAAAGTACTATTTGTACATGGGTGGCACAGTATAAAAGAGAGCTTGAAAGAGTACTGGTATGAGCTTAGCATCTCCCATTGTAAAATTGGAAACTAAACGACAAGGACGTCCCTTACTACTAGGAGAGGAATTGGACAAGTATACTAGGAAGAATATAGCAGAGTTAAGGCGAAAAGGTGAAATAATAAATTTAGAAGTAGTGTCATCAGCTGCTTTAGGCATAGTTAAGACATACGATTCAAATTTATTAAAGTAATGGTGGTCACATTTCATGCAGTCGAGAATAGGCACAGAATTTACTGAAGAGGATGGGCTATGTTAAGAGGCGGGCAAATACAAAGTCCAAGATTACCACGAA
Organism: Amphimedon queenslandica; assembly: GCF_000090795.2. NCBI lineage: Eukaryota > Metazoa > Porifera > Demospongiae > Haplosclerida > Niphatidae > Amphimedon > Amphimedon queenslandica. Next base: position 94,629 of record NW_003546495.1, on the reverse strand, counting down.
AGATTTTGAGGTAATAAAGGAGCGATTTGTTTATGATATTGAAGTTATTGTGGAGTTGCAAGAGGTTCCTGATGAATTGGTGATTAATTGGGATCACACTGGGATCAATTATGCCCCAACAAGTAACTGGACTATGGTGGAGGAAGGTAGCAACAGAGTTGAGATTGCGGGCTTAGGAGACAAGAGGCAGATAACTGTTGTTTTGCGTGTTCATTGAGTGGGGACTTTCTCCCTACTCAAGTTATATATGCAGAAAAAACTGCAAGATGTCTACCATCGGTGTCTTTCCCTAGTTCTTGGAATATAACTATTACCGACAATTATTGGGCAAATGAAAAAAACAACAATAGAGCCCATTACTAACATTCTTCTTCCTTACATTACAGCAACATGCCAAAAGCTCTCTTTTTCACCTACTCATGCAGCCCTTGTAATTTTTGATCGTTTTAAAGGACAATGTGCTCCCTTTGTTCTAAAGCTTTTGGCTGATAACAATATTGAAATTGCAGTTGTTCCTCCAAATTTAACTAATTGATTCCAACTGCTCGATACTAGTGTCAAATAAATCAATGAAAGAGCATTTACGTAAGCAGTTTTTGAACTGGTATTCTGAGAAATTAAGCAAACAGATTACTGCTAACTCTACATCTCCAGGCAAAGTAATGATGTCTGAATGTGCAGTTGATTTAAGCCTATCTACACTTAAACCTCTTGGAGTGAAATGGTTAGTTTCAGCAGGACTACTTTAAATCAAACAAAGATATCATTGCTAATGGTTTCATTAAAGCTGGATTGACTCCCAAGACTAAGCAACTGTAATTAATTTTGTTTTGTGATTAAATAATTATTGCTAATAATAATTATTATTATTTATTAAACAGAAATGATTCTTTGATTTTTCAATAATTAACAATGATACTGATGATACATTAATGAATTTTACACTATTTCTGCTGGAAATTATTTAAGTGATTTATCTGCAAAGCATTGTAAAAGATGTTCTCTTATGATCTTCTGGTTGAAGCGGGCTGATGTATCACTTCCAATAAGGATGGCAGTAGCAATAGTAATAGCTAAACACCCACAATCCTGAGCCCCAACTTGCTTATGCATTTTCATCATCTTTAAATGTGGTTTTTTGCCTTGGATTGGTTGAAAAATATTTGTTACACGAGTACGGGTCAATGCATTGACACTTATGTAAACGGAATCATAAATTTCAACTTGGTTATCAGTTCGTCTTAAATTTGAAGCTACAATCCATTGGCTTGTACGATCATGGATTATCTGTATTATCTGTATGCCAAGATCAATCTTCGTTTCCCATGATGCCATTTTATCAATATAATGTGTACTTTGTAATCCCTTAGTGCCTGGGAATTGCTGAAGTAGGAGTTGTTGTGCAAAAGTAATGTAACAATCATTCATAAGTCCTCCATTAAGTAATACTGCCTTGTCTAAAACTGAAAGGGTAAGAGGACGTCCTTTATTAACATCATTCATAGTAACCCATTTCTCTACAGATGGTTCCTCAGGCTCAGATGAAACACTATCAGACTCAGTGTCTAACTTTGGTTTTTTGGGCAGAGGCTCATCAGCACTAAGTGTACTTTTTGCTGGAGGAGGTTCAATTTTAGTAGCAACTGGCAAAGAATACTGTGATCTCGGGGCACGTTCCCATAACTTTTTCACCTTTTCTATGTCCTCTTCTGTTCCATTAAAAGTTACGGAACATGGAACCTCTAATCCGCCTTGAGGTAAGTCAGTTGAATGCCTAGGATTACCTGTTACAAAACACACAATAGTTCCTTGCCTGAAAAAAAGACTGCATACTGCTGAAACCTTTCTAGGCACATGTCCAACTGTCACCCTATCACTAGTTCTTTTAATAGCAACAGGATACGGATCATGAATACTATTGGATTCAGCTTCGTAAGAAAGATTCTCATTATCTGAGGTGTCCAAATTTGCTTGTAAATATGGTGGCCTCATACAGCAGAGTCAACAGTAAAAGAGAAAGACATGATCCAGTGATTATAGAAGATGAAGCATGTGTCAGCTTGATTACATGTGTACATGTACACCTACTCGCTAACCACACCCTTTCACCTCCCCACATTATAATTTTTAATTTTACTGCAGTAAAAACGCAAAATTTTTTTTCGCAAATAGCTTTTCAAGGCTCATTCACAAAATTTTATGCCCGCGAAATATTTCCCGTATACGGTAACTAGAATCATAACTAAAATAATTTCTCAAAACTATAGCTAAAATGGAATTAACAGTTTTGTACTAGTACTAGCCACACCTACTTGTTAATTGAAATCTAATTTTATTGGACGAAAATTGACGCTGTTGAGAGGGTACTTTTGTTAGTGGGTCATGTTTGTTAATGGTATTTTTTCAAATTACTATGAGTTTACGTTTTTGCTTGGTATTGTTTGGTTTTTTTATAACTAAAACTACAACTATAACTGAAAGAAAATGTTATCACATAATCATAACAAAAATGAATATGCTGAGGCTTTACTATTACTAGAACTGGAACTAAATAGACTTTGTTCATAAATACCAAAACTACAACTAAAGTGTAAACCATGAAGTAAAATAACACAGGTTTCATTTGTAACTGGACCAGGTGCAAGACGAAGAAAAAGATCTTGATTCATAAAGAGGCAAAAGCAACATTGATCACACTCAGGACAACGAAGTTATCATAACCTACTACCTTGGAGTCTAGTACTCTGGCCTGGTACGTACATTCGAAATTTGTGACCATATTCAATGCAATCACGGATTACAGGATCGACGTCATCATATCCTACCAAAATAATAATTAATATAACTGTTATATATATACATTAATGTACTGCATCTTTTTTTAGCTGGCTGCTGCTTCATTTAAACTGTTCCTATGATGTTAAAAGAGATACTACCATGATGATAAAAATGCCAATTAAATGTACTTGTAAGTCCAGCATTAAGTACATTGTGTATTGGCTAGGCTACAAGCTATGATTCTGATAGAATGTCTCCAGTGTCCAAGTTTCTTTAGAGGCTATGACAATGAGAATCACAATTGAATCTCCCAAAATCAACTTTTCAGGGGGAGATATGTAATCCATAAGATATAACTCCTTTGCCTTGTCTTGGAGAGGTAGTAAATTAGACACTCATTCCATCTCAACTGGTGGGGTTTCGCTCAGTCATAGACTTCTTTCTAATGCCTTTTTGGATTTCGTTATTGCAAATCATCCCACCAAGTGTAACATAGTATTTAATTAAAATGAAATTAGTCTGATTAATATCTTACCATCATCATAGACTTCTTAGATTTAACTCTAAATGTATTGCCTTTTGTAGCTGCCGCAGCAGCTTGAAAATTTTCTAAAGCCTTCTTCTTATACCCTAAGGCCAGGTCTTTTATATTTGGATTTGCTACATTAAAAAAAAATAAATATACTATCATTATAATTTGTGTTCATTTTACCTGCAGTCCCAAAAGAATCCTCACTTGGACTTAGGAAGGGAAACGGCATTGGAAATGGAGCCTTAAAGAACTCTATACAATGATGATACAAAACAATCAATAAAATATAATACTACACAACAGCCACACCCTAATGACAATAATGACAATAATAATAATAGCATGCATACATTATTGCTGTCAAATTTTTGCAATACATAATAAAAACTAGTGCCAACCAGCTTTTGAAGTAGTGCATATGTTAAAAGAAGATTTTATCACTAAACAGAATTCATTTTGACTAACCAGAAAATGGAAAGAGACGTCTTGAAGAACCAGTGGAGGACCATGAGGTACCTGTAGAGGAAAAAAGAGAGGGATAAACTCATGGAAAAGAGGAAGACTCACTCTCCTTCAATTAGTACGATAATCTCACTCACAGTTATGGTAAGTTACATGTACTACAACACACATTATTACAGTATCCCTTTGATACAGTAAAAGCAATACAAGTACCTGCGATACTCTCTAACGTGTCCCTGTTACTCATTTAAATGTTTCTGCCACTCAGTCATGGTTAGTTACTTGCAATACAATACACAATAAGACACAGTCTCTCCTGTACAGCATAATAAATACAGTTACTACATCTTCACTTTCTCTATTATTTACTTATAACTTCTCTTAGACTGTCTTGAATCTTTTGTGTTGCTTAACTTTGTTTCACTTTCTGTCCTCTAATTGAGGTCGAAAGGGAGTAGATTGTAATAACTAATACACATTACTGTTTACTTAGAATAATTGTTGTTTATATAAAAGATTCTACGAGTATACTACTCACTTTAAAGTTCTACTGAGTGTCAAGAGCCCTGACAAAGTTGCTAAAACAAACACAGGGTTTATAGAGCTAACACAAGGTTAGTCTTGGTCCCTCAAGCAAATCCTAAGTCTTTAGATGTAAAAAATAGTTACTGTACCTAAAACAGGGTCATCAGAGCTGGCTTTGAGTGTCTGAAGCTGACACAAAGTCGCTAGAGCTAAGAAAGAGTTGCTGGAGCTGACCATGAGTTGATCGAGCCAAAAAAAGAGTTGCTTGACTACAAAGGCTTCACTCAAGTATTGATAGACCACATAGTTCAACTAAGTGTTACCTTTATGTCTTTCCAGCTTGTGTAAGAGCAGTAACATCGAACTGAAGCCTTCACAAAGCACAAACTTTCTCTCCATATTTCCAAATCGTCAGAGAACACTTGTGGCAAGTACAACATTGTGTAATAAACTACGATTATGACCAAAGTTTCTGCAATAATTATTGAGTCGTGTCATCTCTTGTCAATTATGAATCGTGAGTGAGGAGAGTTTCCAAGAAATCTTCAATTTGTGTCTCTGTAGCACTATGAAATTCACGAATCCTCTCTTTTTAATTCCAAACGAACCATAGTGCTAGATAGTAGGTCCTTTGTTTTCGTAAGTGAATCAAAGTAATGTCCTTTTAAATGAATGTGCAGGCTTGTCAGAGATCTTTGAGGCTTTAACATTTGGTAATATGATTTTTAAAGTCATTAGTTTCACATCTTCTCATTATTCCAATGCATTGTATGTCCAGATTGACAATTGAAATGATTCATTCTACTAGGTTAGCCCATTAATTTGACGGTGCGTTCTGTCCCGCAATTAATACACCTTAATTGAAATTTAAAAATAAAGTCACAAGAAAATTTTGGGACAATTCAGCGTGGCAATTAATTGTCTGGCCCTTGATCAGAATAGGTAAACAGAATATGTCGACATTGTAGTCAAGTTACAAGGGATGTATATAACTCAGTCACATGTCGTGTTGTGAACAAGATTAATAATCTGTTTCCTTAAAGCCACCAAATACTTTTCCACAATAAAATGACTTGTTAATAAAATGTGGATTATTTACAGGCAAAAAAACACATGCAGTTACATCAAACTTAGCTAAGTCATGATCTCCAACAGCGAAAGTAGTAGGGCTTGAAACTACGACAACGTGTTTTTTTTTGCTGCAGCAATTAGGAATCCTGGCTCTTCACTATGCTTATTGTCAATGCAGACAAAACAAGAGATGTCCTTATAAATAAAAGCATATTTACTATTATAGCGAAATAAGGAGGTACAATAATGTCCATCTGGGTGTGACTTACGAAACTGGCATTTCTGTACCACATGCCTTTTTTCGAAATGACTAGTACCGTAGGATGATTTAAATTTGCCACTGCTAATATTTGTGACAATAAAACAAATCAATTTATGAATCAAATACCATGGGATTTATTAGGTCGTTGTTATGGCAATCAACAACTAGTTAAGACTAGTAGTGAAGTTATCTCCAGTTGTCAAAATCATCAATACACTACCATGAGTTAAGTATCTAGCTTCATTTCTGGTGTTCACACTTACAAGGACATATGGGGGGCTTGTATGTCAGGAGCTGGTGTGTAACCCACAAATAAACAATCCTCATGACTGCTATGCTGTGGCTGTATACAGACCTGGTATTTCAGTGGAACATGTACAAAAACTTATATCAAGACTATGCTAGTCGTTTGTAAGCAAAGCTAATACAGTTATGTCACTGGTCCTACAAGGCACTTCAGTTATTTGGTACAAGGACACCTTAACCTTGCAACTATATATTTGCTGGTGGAACCCTAGAGCAAATTGCCAAAGTGGCAGTTCTCATTAGATGTATGATAGTTGTGTCTGATCTAATGTCAGAGAAGAGTAATCAAATACGTGTAATCTAGTGCCAGTAATGTGTGCACATGTTTGCTTGTACCTATATACATGTTCTCCCTCTCTCAAAACAAACTTTTACTCTTCGGAGTGATGATAAGATTACTGTTAATTACGTGATGATAAGTTCAGTATTAACCATTTTTTTCAGAATGAAGGTAAGATCAATACAATCACTCTCCTTCGACTGATGATCAGATTAAATGAATGATTTGTATGTTCGTAATTTTTTACATTACGTATATGTATGTATTTTGAATATGTACAAGTATAATGGAAATGTTCATTAATAAACAGGATATGAGGATTTTGTCCATTTTAGTGTTGGCTCGAAATGTTGCATCTGTAGCAGTATCTGGTGATTAACTGTTTGTTGGACAGGGTTAAAAACTTGTTAACTAACCTCTTGGGCACAAGTTTGCAATGTTGGGATAGCAGCTACATACACTTGCTAAAACATGAAGATAGCAACCGAAAATGACAGATGCATCTTGTTATGGGACAAAGGGACAGTTAAATTTCTTACAGTTCCAAACCATTGTGCCACAAGTTACCATTCAGTAATAATTCAGTAATGCAGCTTAAAAACGTTTTAGAAATATGAAACAGCATTAAGGAACAGCAGTTATGACATCAAACTATAAAGCAAGTCTAGACACAATAACTAGCAATAAATTAGAGCTTTTTTCATTTCATAAGCGAAGAAAATAAGCAAAAATGAGAGCCTTGTGCCACTACCTCAAGGCCATTCCCACTTAATTTCTCCATTTTTTGACATTTTAAAGGCTTAAGAACACAAGAACACAACAGTTTGACATCATAAATGCCATCAGTAGGTCTTACTTCAAGTATCTGGTTGGCTTAAAGCTTGCTCTCTCAAGAGAAACAATTTAAAGAAAATGCACTCCCTGTCTGAGTTTGCTTCCAGATGACGCCCATTTCATTTCTCCATTGGTTTCTATGGCCGGTGATATGCAAAACTGTTTCCCTTCTTTCTAGGTACTTCATATACATTTTAGCTCTTTGCGATAGCTTTTTGCACTGCTCATATAGCGAAGAGTAAAGGCCTCCATACACTAGGCAACATGTTCCTAGCAACATTTGTTATTACTTTGGTCTTGTAGGCTACATGTTGCCAGAACCTGTAGCAACTATTCATTCATTGTCATTAATAATATTACTATGTTAATTGTAGAAGTCGACCCTTTTTCTAAGCTCAGTAACTTTCCATATACTCAAGATGATTCAGGTATGTATAGCACATCATCTATTTCTGGCCATATGTTGCTTATGCAAGATCAAAGTAACCACAAATGTAGCTAGCAAACAGGCTACCTAGTGTATTTTGCCTTAAGAATCTGTTCGCCATTTTTCGAGCACTTCGTGTATGAATGATACTGCAAGCACTGTTTGTGTCTATACACGACGATCCTTTCTTCTCAGCAACTTTGTATAGCCACAAGCTAGCACCTTATAACTGTAAGAAGGTTAGACAAAGCCTAGAAACTCTTATTTGCCTCTAGATCAAGTTTTAATACTTTTATGCAGTTAGAAAGGCATGCGCAACTATACTTGCGCCTATGCAATCATTATGGGTGGTTGTCCCTAATAAACGGACCGGACCAGACCAATGCAATATGGTTTGCAATAAGTCTGAGTAATGGATCCAACCTTTACTGACTCGCTGGGTCCAAAATACTTATCATATATATTACGGATAAATGATCATCAGCGAAAGTGCAGTTCAGGTCACAGAAGTCGACATTGCTCAAAATTTACGTGTAAAGTTGTCATTGATCTGAAGCTACTAAGGCTTACTTTAATTGATCTTGACAATATCTTCCTCGTACTCGAAGGCTACCTTGCCTATTTTGTACTTTAATCCACTTTCTTTTTGTTAAAGGGAGGCTTGCACGCGAAAATGAAAATTGAGATTATTTCTTATGTAAACTACCAAAATAGGTTGCATTCTTGCATTGCACTTGCTTTGGGAAAGTCAGAGCTCACTATAGTTGCTGGAGGCCATTGCTTCGTGATAGGGGGCACAGTCATTGTTAACATCACAAAGGGAACAAACATGAGCAACTGCAATGCTTTACATGCAAAAATAAAGAGAAAATAACTTGACAAAAAAGAGGGGTTATTCAGTGACAGTTAAGTTGTGTGTGCTGTAAAAATTATAAAGACAAGGTAAGCATAGAAATTTTTTCAAGGAATGCTAAAATCAGAGCGAAATAGACTATGACAAGTCAAAAGACATAGCATGCCTTAGACTGGTCCCTATGGCTATTCTATGCTAGGCAGTGATTATCTCAATTATAAAAGCTTTTAAGTACACTTTCTTTTGCCTTATAACTCTGAATCATTAAATGTAAGCCTTATAAAACTTGGCTAAATGCTCAGGAAATATCAATAATATCTACTGAATGCAGGAGAATTATACCAATATCTAACAATGGTTGAATTTCATGAGTTTAAAGGCAAAAGAAAGTTTACTTAAGAGCTCTTGTAATTGAGATTATCATTACCTAGCATAGAATAGCCATAGGAACCAATCTAAGTCATTCTGAATCTTTTGACTTGTCATAGTCTATTTCTCTCTAATTCTAGCATTCTTTGAAAAATTGCTTTGCTTATCTGTCTTAATAAATATTGGAGCACCCACAACTTAACTGTCACCGAATAACCCCTCTTTTTGTCAAGTTATTTCTCTTTACTTCTGAATGTATTGCAGTTATTCATGTTGGTTCCCCTTGTGATGTCATCAATGACTGCACCTTAAAACAGGAAGCAATGGCCTCCAGCAACTTGAGCAAGCTCTAACTTTTCCAAAGCAAGTGCAATGCAATAATGCAACTTGGAGTAGTCTATTTGGGTAGTTTTCATTAACATAAGCAATAATCTCAATTTTCCTTTTCGCATGTAAGTCTCCCTTAAAGTGAGTCGGCTCTTCATATGAGTGAACAGATTCAACAGAAGGAGCAGACCACTATCATACTGACTTTGACCATCACACTACTACTAAAGTCTTTAAACTATTATCTTATGATAAACATGTAACTACTGTAAGTAACACTCCTGTTAATCCAATGGGAGGTGATGTATATCTTTATTATTATCATGCACATCCAGCCTTGAATAGTTCATGCAGTAATACAGCCTGTTATAGTAGTATCTTGCCTCAATCAAGTTTTAGCCCAATAAAGCTTTAATTTTGATATGAATGGGGTGCAATAAATATGTTTTGCATAGGTATGATCATAACTATAAATGGTATACTTTTTTTAATGATATGAAATGTGTCAAATACAAGTGCAAAGACAATGGAACAAAAGCACTAAAGAGTACTCCTGAAATTAAAAAGAAATATTGTGTTTAAGTTCTGATGAAGAGTCAACAGGATTTAAGCATTGCTAATACGTCATTCCCAGTTCCACGAATGGAATTGTCCTAGTTCACAATTTAGGGAATAGCACCAATTCAATGTGACAGAAAGCTTGCATTCGCAAATGCACATCTGTCATTTGTGAATTGGAATGCTCCACAAAGTCACCCTTTACAGTATAGAAGGACATCATTTCTAAATGTGACACTTCCATTGACTACCACAGTAGAATGTTACCCAGAATCAAAAAGCAAGTTTCTAATTTGCAGGCCAGGGGATGTAGAAGTTGCAGTTCAGTCATGATGCACTGTATTATGTTCATGAACTGGCATTTGATCTAGATGATGTTCACAAGATAATTACTTTCCAGACGTTGTCATTGTGGGCTCAAGGTCATGCTAAAGAAAATTAATAGGATCATTCAATTGCAGCACAATCCTCCAATTTTATTCAGCTACAACACTACTTTCCAAATGGGAAATTTTTGTATTTCATCACTGCTGTTTAGGAATTTTGTTTTTAATGCTGTCCTGTAATGCCAGTAATGTTTTTGATCAATGAGATTCAGCTTGGAACTTCTCATGAAGAGCTGATAAAAGTTTTGGCAACAGAATTGCCATATTTATCACATGGTAAGCATCATTATCCCATTGTTACAGATGATGAAAGTCTATTATTGGTGCTATTCACCAGTATCTTCCACAGTGTGTCAGGTTCTTTTGTTAACACCATATAATTAATTCAGCAAAATTATTGTTTAGATGTCATGGTGCAGTTTAGCTCAAATTCTGGTATATGTTAGCCACATGCGAGAACTATTTTGCAACAAATTAGAAAATGAGTACAGACATCAATTGGAGGTATTAAAACAGGACAGGAGTCAGCCACTTCTTGATCAGTATGAAAAAGGACATAATAAGGTTAGAATAATTTTGTTTCATAATTTTTATGTATTAAATAAAGGACGGTTCCCTGTGCTGTACGGGAATACAGGACAAGATGTGTGGTCGAAAAAGTCATATAGCACGAGGTAAAGCCAAGTGCTATATGGCTTTCAAGACCACACCTTGAGTGCTGTATTTTCCGTACAGCACAGGGGGAGCTCTACTTTTACTACTTAATGGTCATTGTGCTGGGTGCATCAAAGGCACCAGCTAGCCCAAGGCCAAGTGAAAGATAGCAAAGAGAACAAATCTGCGGGTCACTTACACTTTACTGGCCCCAGGTAGATCGGCCATTTTAAGGCTATGATGTCACTTATGACTTCATAAATGGACGCCCCACAATAGCCTGAGCTAAAAGGATGTTATATAAGGCGAGGCTGCTATGGTGGGGGAGGGGTGGAGGTGGCTGTCAATTATAGTGAAATAAATGAATTTAATAAGAAACATTATTTTAAAAAGAATATATTTGAAAGTGAAAACTGTAAAAAAAGAGATAAATATTGCAACAGCAATTAGAGGAAGGTAATTTGATTCCGAGCACCTAAAAAACTAAACACTAAACCCGAAACCCTCACAGCCTACTTGAGTTTTTGTGCATTGCATGAAAATTTGTATAATACTTTTATGAAAATGGTTCTAAAACGAACCAAATAGTTCTAAAAAGAACTGGTGGAAAAGGAATTAGTTCTGAAAAGAACTGGTTGAAGAGCTGATAAGAGAGGGGTGAAAGGAGACTTTACGTCAATGATGGCTGATAGACTTCCCTTGCCTTCTTTAAAAATGTGAGGAAGCGATCATCAGCCTCTTGCAGGTAGTGCTTTCGAAAGATGTATTCAGCAAAATAAGAATCATACATCTCCGTTACTGTACCTGATAGTGGGAGAGATCGCTTAACTGCCTTCCAAGTGCTTTCTATAGTTTGGGTGTGATCGCCAGTTTCACTGTTGACGAACTCTATACTGTGGTTCACAGTCCCATGAATATATCCTTCCTGTTGAATGGTACTGTAGCTCTTCCAACAGTCACTGATTACTTTTGTACCCGGAAGAATATACTTCTTGATCAAGGGGATCAATGTACCAGCAGACCTGTCCTGAACAGTCACCATGAAACACCACTTCGATCCCCTTTCAATGCCTCCAAAAACCCACTGGCCATCAACCCTCCGCCCTCTGTTAAACTTCCTTTTGCCAAACTTTGACTCGTCTATCTCCACCACTTTCCCAGGTCCTCCTAGAGGCTGACTCTCTCACTCTAGCACTGTCAGGCACACTTCCCTTGCAAAGTAGTACCAATCTACAATCGTAGATTTGGAGCCAATGTGGCATTCCCTCATAATGAAGGCTTGCTCTATGTGCTGCACCAAGTAGTACATCAGCTTAAGGATCTACGTCAGCTTAAGGATCTGCTCTAGACTTAAGTGAGACCTCTCAAACCAGGTACCTCTCCTAATATTGACCTTATTACAGGTCTTGTGGTCTGAGGACTTCCAAACCATGAGATCTCGGGAATATGAAGCATCCCTGGCTAGCCTCATCCTCCCATTACCGCACTTGGGACAGTCCTGATCAGTAAAGTCCCCTAGCACCCCTTCTCTTCTCAGCCACTTGCCAATCTCTTCCTTTGGCTTGTAGCATATCGCTTGAATGTCATCTAGTGTCATTCCAGTATCTCTGGTTGAATTGGTCACCATGTTGCCTTCAGATCACGTGATGTCTGATGTGCATGTGGTACTTATGACGTATGTAACCACATCCTGTGACGCAAAAGCAGTAAAATGGCGAAATTGCTTGGGGCCGGTTAAGTGTGATCTACCCAAATCTGCTTGCGGAGTCTTCTAGACTTCTACCTTGTGTTGGTCTTAGTTGGGGGGTGGTCACAGTTTATACAACAGGAAAACACAAACTGTGCTGCATGAACCAGAACTGTGCTGTATGAGATATACAGTACGGGCGGTGCCTTTGATGCACCCACAGACAATACTATAATACAACTTAAAGGTAATTTGTAATGTGGAAAGGTAGCATTTGGAGCGATCATCAATATACAATGAAATAAGTTGGATTACCACTAACCAATTTGAGGGGTTTAAAGGGTAATTTCTGTGAAATTTAGGGGCATTTTTCTATTGGCTCAATGTGTTTGCATGATCTTAATAGTAATGTGTTGCAACTCCCATTGTTAAAAAAATTATTCACTTAGATAAGAGCCTTCCAAAATGCTGATTTTTGCTTTTTTTAATGTTACTTCCTGTTGGTGGGAGTGTCTAAACGTGACATTACAAGTGGAATAGATGCAGATAACTCCATTCTTTTCATGGGACAAATGATCCATAATTCTCATGCTTTGTAATGTAATAGCAGTAATTTAAAGAATGGGATCATTAGCTTTTATTGTTCTAAACATGCAACTGCAAGAAAAAGTACCAATACCACAAGTAGGTGAATTTCCTTGTTTGCTATTTTCAGTCTTTTTCATGCAGTGGCATGCTTTAAATAATGAAAGCTGATAATCCCAATCTTTGAATTACTGCTGTTACATTACAAGGCATGACAATAATGGATCATTTCCCCCTATAAAGGAATGGTGTTATCTGCATCTATTCCTCTTGTGATGTCATGTTTAGCGACACCCATTGACAGGTAGTAACGTTAAAAGACGCAAAAATGGCTATTTTTGAAGGCCATATCCCAGTGAAAATTTTTTTTTTCAATAATGGCAGTTGGAACACATCATCATTATGACCATGCAAACACATTTAGCCCATAAAAATACCCTCAAAATGCACAGAACTTACCCTTTAACACACTCCTTGAACACCTTCAGGAATGGAATGAAATTCCCGTGGGCATGGCTATGCTGTCTTTATATTATCTGCAAGGTAACTACTTTTATCAGTGGAAAAGAGGCTTTACAAGTAAAACACAAGGAAGATCTTGAAGAAATGACCCCCTCTATGTATGCAGAATGCCAAATAAAATATTTATAATCGCTTTGTAATATAAGGTGATTATGAAATATACCCAGCGCCAAATTCTGCAGCAGCACTTGCTAAACAGTAATAAGGTTATGGCTTTGTGTGTTCATGCATTTACACCTGAAGTATTTTTTCCATGCACATAGTCTACTAAACTGTATTCCGTTGACCAGCTGAATGACACTCGACAAGATGGTAAATTTTTGAAACTTATTGAAGAGTGTTAAATTTATCTTAATCCAGCCTATCGACTTGATTACCATGATATTACGTACTGTTGATTCAAATGTTGAAGGATAAATTAAGTAAATTTCATTTCACTACAATTTATAATAATAAATAAATAAAATTTCTATTATTTGAGAAAAAGTAGGGTTGTCAAAAAATAAAAGAAAACAAGGGGTTGAGTTCAACCATAATAACAATTAATAGTTCAATTAATAATAATAAACTTTAATTAATAAAAAATAATTTTTTCATGAAAATAGTACAAAAATTTCAAACTCTACTTTGCAGTAAATGATAACGTGGCGAGTCCTTGCAATAATATCACAATTTCTAAGAAATATATATATTAATATTTTTAACTTTTGATATTGTACTGAATCACAAAATTCAAAGAATGCATTAGCCTATCCATAATTTAGATTTTTTTATTGTGATGACAGTAATTATTCAATCAATACTAGCTGAAAAGTCTTATTTATATTTATCACATTAATTAATTTACATCATTGTATTGTAGTAGAGCAATCAATAGGTACAGAGGCATAATTATTATTTAAATTCTATTTACGTTGTAGTCTGAGGCCTGTTACCATTTTCTGCAAAGTAGGGTTTGAAATTTTTGTATTATTGTCATGAATAAATTATTTTTTATTAATTAAAGTTTATTATTATTAATTGAACTATTAATTGTTATTATTGTTGAACTCAACCCACTTGTTTTTTTTATTTTTTGACAAACCTACTTTTTTTATTTAATAGAAATTTCTTTATTCACTTGTTTCCATACTTTTTATTAACTTTTAATAATTGATAATCCTTTCTATTAATAATTATAATTTTTGCCTTAGGTATCAGTTCATTAATGGAAGAAAAGAATTTTGAAATAAGAGCCACAAGAAGACCTACTACATTATAAAAACAGTTTTTGAATTTTTGAATCAATAATTATATTCATAGCCTAACTCATAATTATTAATCATTAGTTGTCATTACTAAGATCTATGTACAGTTCTGAAACTATTTAAGTTTACATTCAGCTTCAGTTGCCACTTTCCCACTCACAGCTCTCAAACTTTTCCGCAGTTTTGCTTTGCATCCTAACTTTTGTGAAAAAGCAGCAAGTCAGTTCAGTTACAAACTTACCATATTTCCCTAAATAGAAGCCGCATTCGAATAAACGCCGGGTTAGTAATACAATTCAAATATAAATATGCAACACTAGCCTAGGAGTGACTCACTAGTCTAGTGGATAATGCCTGCAGTTCCAGAAATCAAAAGCATGAGGCCACGGGTTCGAATCCCTCTCAGTGCCGAAGTTTTTTTTATTTTTTATATATTTTTTGGAGGTCCAAATATCATTTTAGGAAATAGACGCCCGGGCTTTTATTTAAGGAAATACGGTACATTAGCTTTTATGTTTTCTTATAGTTTATGCATTATGATGAGCATCATGGAGTTCCTCCTCCTCCTCCACCACCACCAGTAGTTGGATGGCCTCCACCACCACCAGTAGTTGGAGGGCCTCCACCACCACCTCCCACGGAGGCCAGCCACCACCACCGCCAGATGATGGTCTTCCTCCACCACCACCACCAATTCCTCCGCCACCTCCAGTAGCTGGAGGTCCTCCACTAGTTGCTGGTGGTCTTCCACCAGAGGCTGGATGTCCTCCACCAGTTGATGGAGGTCCTCCATCTCTGGCTGGAGGTCCTCCACCAGTTGATGGAGGTCCTCCACCTCTGGCTGCAGGTCCGCCACCAGTAGCTGGAGGTCTGCCACCAGTAGCTGGAGGTCCTCCACTGATGGCTGGAGGTCCACCACCAGTGAATGAAGGTCCTCTGCCACTTTGCTCTGCAGCTCCAACACTCCATCCAGCTGGAGCTGGAGGTCCTCTTGATGTTGCTGCTCTGCAAAGGCAGAGGCAGCTCATCATATGGCAGTTACACCAAATCAATCGAGAAATTGTAAAATTATTTTAGTTATGATCTGCAGTTTATATAGATACCAATTAACCACCTTTCTATTCTATTTTACTGTAGTACAACAATCTTCTGAGAGCCAGACCAAGAGGTAGGGGCACAGGCAGGAGGAACAGTAATAATAATGCAACAAAGAACTATACCTTTTATTAGATTATTATATAATATGTACCTGTAAAAAGTTAACTTTTCTTAAATTTAAAAGTTATAATAAAAGTCAAATATTTTTAAGCGTAAAGCCAAAACAGAAATTATAATAGCAATGATTAAAATTAGTGTTTGTTCAACAACGCAATACAATTCAATACTTGAGCTTTAATTCTTCCTACAATACAAATACAGGTGATATACATTACTTAATTATATTAACGAGTAAAGAAAATACATACCATGACCATAGTTAATCAGATAATCAATATTAATAATCAAAACGAATTATAGCTTTGGATCATGATCTATAACACAGTAATAAAAAACTATGAAATCTCACAATATTCTATCTTACTATGTATTCAATTGCTAAGACTATGACAATATGAAACCTGAGCAGCTGGAAACTGGCGCCTCATCCAGTGTGAAAGCACCACTGATCAAAGAGCTACAACAAAACAAAATGTTACAACGATGATTATTTATTAGAAATTAATTTAGTCACCACAAACGAAATCAGACAATAGCCTTAGACATTTACCATGCTATGAAAGTATTACATTACACCTTATTGCAGAATCATTTTGCAGTTGAAAATACCTTAAAGCAAAGTAAGAAAGAAACATCATCAACAGCAAGCAATGTAAATACAGGCTATATATGCTATAATAAATATGTACATGTATATGCATGATATAACTTATGTTTGTCACAAACTTACATTACAAACCACTATAAAGATACATCAGCTCACAAAGAGGAATAACCCTTAATCTCTTTCCAAGTCTGACCTTATTCTCACCACATCTGTAAAATATGTACCTGTGTAAATTATGATCTCATGAGATCATAACATTGTGTACTAACAAATTGACAGTAGCATACATGCATTTATCAACAATTAATATACATATAAGACATGTATAGCTCCACAATGCATATTATGCTATGATTGACTCATACAAGTATATGTACATACACTCTACATGTAATTTATACATACACCGTTCAATTTGATGACTCATGCCATCCTGAATTAAGTTTTTTTTATGAGACCAGCATTGTGCAAGTACACATTAATAGACCACATGAATACATTCCAATGTGCAGACAATTATTGTTGTATTGTTAATGATAACATGCATGCACAAAACAAAAGATGCATTGGCAACCATTCATTTATATTGAGTAAAGAAAGTACTTACTGTGGCCATAATTAATGATATAAACATCAAACAAGTATAAAGTATGTAACCTAGAATCATAACCTATACCAAAATACATATGATATCTCACAATATTCTCCATCTTACTACATATTCCATTGCTAAGACTATATACAGTAATGTAAAACCTATACATATGTAAACTGGCACCTCCTACTGCGTGATACAACGATTAATCAAGGAGCTGCAACAAAACATTAAGTTACATTTAATAAATAAATTAATTTAGTTACAACAATCTAAATACAGAATTGCCTTTAATTATATTGCACATTCCAATATCAAGCAAAGGTATTGCTGAATCAGCAAATCATTCCCAGCTATAATTACCTGTAAAGCATGGTAATAGAAACATATCAAAAGTAAGCAATGTACTCTCACAAGCTAATAATAACAATAGCACAAACAGTAATGGTGAACAAACTTTATTATAAATCACATCAAACCTCACTCTTTAACACTACATTGTAGTCCTTGTGCCAAGCAAGTACCTGTGAAAAGTATGAACGTGACATAATAACTAATAATGATAATGGTAGCATCTACAATGTTTCTGATTGGATCATACATGTATGTGCATGCATGTATTTTAGACATAATATTGCTTACTAATGCTATCCTCAGTTAAGATACTTTCATGATATAAAATAACATTATGTACATCAAGAATTTCCAATGTGCAAACAATATTTCTTTGTTAACGAGAACATGCACATGTTACAACAATTATCAATAAAAGATGCGCAACATCAGCCAGCAAGCATTAACTTAATAATGCGCACAGCATTGATGGCAGCGTTATGCGCAACATCAGCTGGCAAGCATTTACATATATGTGATGCGCACAGCATTGATGGCAGCATTAACATGCATGATGATCATTCATATGTGTACAGAATCACTGCTTGAATAATACTACATGTATAATAACAACTTTTAATTTTACTCAAAAATTTTTCTTATCCTTCAAAATTTTTTCATCAGTGCCCAGATCCATAAGCAACTGTTATTTGTAATAAACATGTAGTACAAGCCGCAAACAAGATCCAGATTTCATAATGACAGCTTCCTCCCTTCCTAACCCTCTGTCTTACATAAATGATAGTCACACAAATTTGAATTAATGCAAAACTCTAATGAACACCAAACCTCTTTCACACCCCCTTCCTTTCCATTATGGCAACAAGTAATTAATATTCACTGTTATACATTGATTAATCTCAAATCCTGACTGCAGTTTGATCCCTTGATACTGAGCAATACCGGATGGATATGCACCAATGGTTTTCACACTCACACATCATTCACATTGCACATGCAGTGAAATACAAGTCACATTAAACAACCAATGTTTTTAAGATGATGGACCTTCCATTCACCATACCCACTTCCATCATGAATCAATGCTTAAGAAATATTAATAGACTGGAAATGATTAGTACCAACATGCTTCAAATACAAAGCAGGTGTATTAGTATCACAAGGAATGCCATATAAAGTTTGGGTTCCATATCTAGCCCAGCCAACAAAAGAAGGTGTTAGTGAATATGAATATGTGGTTGTACCTAATATTGCAGATAGTGTAATAATCTCCGTGTCAGTGGCCCACACATGATTTCTATACATTTTGGACTTATTTAT
This sequence comes from Amphimedon queenslandica, assembly GCF_000090795.2. Lineage (NCBI taxonomy): Eukaryota > Metazoa > Porifera > Demospongiae > Haplosclerida > Niphatidae > Amphimedon > Amphimedon queenslandica. Next base: position 75,870 of record NW_003546495.1, on the reverse strand, counting down.
GTAATCATATGTGCTTGAATATCTGGTTGCACTTAATGTACTATTCAACAATTCTTCTTCAAAGTTTGGCATATTACTAACAATTGCTTTACGTAATTCATAATGCTGAGAAATTGACCCAGTGATGAGATATGAAAGGGTTTGAAATAAACAGTTCCCATCACCAGGGACATCAAGAGTACTATTAGGAACGCTTTCATCTGACAATGGTGTTGTTGGACTACCAGGTATGATTCTAGCAGCTGTGACAAATTTGAGATTTAAAATCTCACACCACCTTCTTTGATATTCTTCATTACCAGGGTAATAAACATAATCCCATTGTCTCCGTCTCACAATATCTGGGTTGGCAGGCTCTTCATAAGTAAAGATGCCATCTTCTTTTTTTGGATTACTTGTCTTTAATTTAATGCTTGAGAGTTTTATAGATACAATCACACTATTGCTACAATGGTCATTTTTTACAGCACACTTAGTTTTATCATCTTTCGGTTTACATTTAATGTTTGGGAGTTTTATAGATACAATGAGACTACTACAACTATCATCATCTTTGACATTAAATTTGGTTTTTAGGTCTTTCAAATTAACTGAAACAATTAATTTGCGATCTTTTTCTGAGCGAGGCAATACCAAAAGCAGTATTGTCAGTACTACTGTCTACATCAGCTTTTCTTT
>NW_003546495.1:13470-75182 GCF_000090795.2 Amphimedon queenslandica | reverse complement strand
CCATTTTAACAATAATTGTGCCTCTTTTAATACATCCTTATAGTACTCCCTTTCCTGTTTGACAAGACTTCTGTGATCTAGTGCCTTTTGCATTGCCTGAAAATTCTAAATAATACTTGTGTTATTACAATAATGACTTACCTCAATTATCCTTTCATCTGATTGCATGTTAGCACTTCTTATAATCAGTCCACTTATCTCTTTACAAGTGGCACACAAGTCAGACATAGGCTTCATTTTTTCAATATAAGGCAGGTAGCGTCGCCACAACATGTTGAATGTTGTTTCAGCACATGCTTTGACATAAAGCCCTTCACATGATTCAACATACTCTAAGTATACCTGCCTTTTAGATGTACTGCATGGTAAAAACTTCTTATTCTCGTAACTTTTCATTCCAGGTATTCTTCCAGGAAGACTGATTCCATGGCCTTCAGCGTAATTTCTGATGAAAGCAACAACGCGGAGAATATCATCATAAGTTAAAGCATGGTTTGGTGTCTTTCCAGCATTTCCGTGAACTCTAATAAAGTTTGTATCATGGGAAGCCATAAGATGAAAGGCACCGCATTGGGTTTATATCTGGTAGACGATCAATTCCGGTGCAATATACATATTTACCAGGATGTGACATAGCTATGATTAAAGGCACCGACAGTGCAATATATATATTTCACCGGAAGTAATGCTGGCTTGTTCAGTTGTGATAACAATGATAACAAAAGGTCATTTGTAAAACAGCAAAATATGTTATTAATAAAAGATTTTGTAAATAAACTGATATAATAGTAGTCTTTATTTCTGCAAAGATTGATTGAATTGCATGCCCATTATATTCCAGAATGATTTCAGTCTTCGCAACGACCTTTTATCAACAAGTGTAGCTCCTACTAGTCAATTTGAGATTAATTCTGTACCTCTCGAAACATCTAAAGAGTATTCTTTACTGCTAGTAACATTTTTACCACCACACCGCCGTTGAGTAAGTACTTTCATATCTCTATTAGTGTCCAAGGGTTCAAAACCTGTACTAATTTCTTCCATTTCATCAGCACTAATGAAGGCTAACCTTTATTGAGCCCTTTACACATTTTCATTCCCTTCTTTTGCTGCTTTTTCTCGTGGCTCTCCTCCTTCAGCCATATTGGTCCCTTACAGTTGTACCACGTGCTACTGAGCATGCGCATAACCTTTCCTTCTTATGGCTTCCCATTATACAAGCCATATAGAACATGACCTTTTCCTTGTGGGTGTATCAGATATACACTCAAATGATATTCATAATCCCTCAGGCTACGCCCTCGGGATTATGAATATCATTTTCGTCTATATCTGATACACCACTCAGGATCATGTTCTATTTATTACTCAGTACATAACATTTAATTTGTAAGTCTCATACCTTGGTATTAATCCATTCATTCTGTAGTTTTTCATGATTTCCTCAAACCTGCTTTTGCCACATGCATGTAGCTTCCGAAATGTTACTCTACACATCTAGTTGAAAACAATTAATTTTGTGTTGTGTCACTCATAGTTACAAACCTTATGACCTTGATGCATGAACATAAAAAATTGCCTCTTTCTCTCTTTCTGTCTCCTGTGGTTGCCAGTCGACAATCCCCCAATGGTAGATGTTGCTGTCATTTGACTCATAATAGCAATTTCTTGAACAGGCTTTGCCATGGCTTGTATGTCACATCTATTTGTTTTTATGTAAGAGTGACTGAACAGTACGTAGCAATTATCTGAGCAACCACATCCATTTTCAAAGAACTTTGATAATTCTTCTTCCTCCTGTAGGTCTTCCTTCCTCATGTCACCACAAGAGTGAGTAGTTGAAGTAGCTGGAGCATCAGGCATCGCTGATTCGAAATCAAGATCTCATACTTGTAGTTTCACAGCCACCTCAAGATCAAACAGTGGTGGATTAATATCTTCATCACAATCTTTTGTCTCTTTCTCTTCTTCTTTCCCTTCCTCTACCTCTTCTTCCATATCTTCTACTGCTTCATAGTCTGTCTCTATCAATTAACAAATACACTGTATAACTAAGTTTAATATAATAATATTGTCCAATTATACAGGTGATGCAATGTCATTGTTGTAATAGCTAACTGCTATTCACAGTTTGTATGTAAACAGTGTTATGAATAAGCTTACCACTAGTTTCATCACAAAAGTAGTCCCCAAGAACTGAAGCAACGTAGTCACTGTCTCGAGGACCTATTTCTTCATTTAACAAGCGAGCAATGTCTCTTTCTGTAGCCATAGTTTTAAAAGTAGTCTTCTTCGTCTTTGTTATACTTTAAATAGTTGCTATAAAAACTCCATGGTTACCTAATGACGCATTAAAGCCCTCCATTTTTATTCCGTGGTCGCTCCATGTAACATTCTCCGTGCACAATCAATGTAAAAATGTCGAAGGGCTTATAACTGGGCAGGGAAGGCTTCGCTACCCCTGATTTTGCTATCAAATGAAAGGATTTTGTTTATATAACATGTTTATGTGATAAAATGAATTTCGCCCAGGTGAAGATTTTTCATGATTATGAGCCCATAGCTCAAAATGATAATTCCTGCAGATAGCCTGGTTTTCTCATATCGGGTCACAATTATATGTCACTTTGATTCTTCTTGTTTATTTTGACCAGCAATGGTAGTTTTAATATTTGAGATGTTATTTCAAATGAATTTTAAGCGTACAAAACAACAATACATTCTTATATTGTAATCATTTTTTGTAATTCCTCCAATATACTGTAGGTGAGCAACCAAGTTTAACAACCAAGTCAATATTAGGAACATCTATTCCCATTCCAAGTGCAGAAGTGCACACCACTAGCTATAATTGTACATAAATTTGTTATTATACACCGAATTAATGCTTGATACACTTGCTTGTATGTCAGAGTAATAAAAACACCAATTCTCAATTATCTTCAATGTGTCGTGGCTAGATAAATTTTTGCCATGGTAGCTACTACTATTTATTCCTTTTACTTTTAAAGCAATTGCCAAAGGAGCAACATCTTTAACAAAGTTAGTATACACAATGGAGCGATTGTTACCAACTACTTCAGCAAGATAGTCAGCAATAGATGTGTAGTAGTCTGTAGTACCTGTTGAAATGACATAGCATAATATAAATGTAGCTGCTTCAGACTGCTTGAGTATAGGCTGGGACTAACCTTTCTTTGGCATTTTCTTTAACTCTTGAGCATGGAGTGAAATATTTCTCTTGGTTACCATTGAAGTTTAGAGTATTGGTTCTATCATCATGGACATAATCTTTTTCTTAACTTCTGAAGTGGCAGTTGCTGTTAATGCCATGAATGGTGTACCAGGAAAATGAGACTTTAGATGCAAAAGCAGTCTATATTCAGTTCTAACAAAACAATAAGTTAAAATTAAAAACTTCCACTTTTTGTAGCCATGATATAATTATTGTATGGATGATTTTTGGACAGAAAGTTTTTGGCAACTTTTTTGCAAGAAGCACTTCCAAGATCTTACAATGGCATTTTTGTGCCCATATAGGATATGGTATTTACTAGTGTGTCTATGTAAGTGTGTGTGTGTGGAGTAAAGCTTGTTATATCATGGCCTCAAATTGAAATTTTGCTAATCTTTATTTGGTGGAATTAATTATGATATGACCCTACATGAAATTAATTCCATATGAAATAAACCAGTTAAAGGGTAAAAGCTAATGAGGTGACTCCGTAGCATACCTGAATGATTACCAATAATTTATGAGATGAGCTTCATCCACTGCAATGAGACATTTCTTTGTTTCTGGGCATTGATAGAAAGATTTGTAGTAATTGCTGTTGCTTGTCATAGAAAGATTCTAAACATGAGTGTATTTCTGCAAGTTATTTGATATGTTGTGCTTTTGAGCAGAACTGAGGAATGTAGCAAATACGCCATGCTTTTCCATCTTATGTACTTGATCACACATGAGACTTATTGTCAGTGAAATAACAATGGCCAACTTTCTAGTAAGTAATGGTGGAATAACATAGCACATTGATTTTCCTGTGCCAGTTGGTTGAACTATAAAACTGTCTTTCCCTTTGACAGCACTTGTTATTGCATTCATGTCCCATTCATGAATACTTGAGAGCTTGAAATGTTTAGCTACTAGGCCTTGAATAACTAAATGATTGTGATCAAAACTTGAGTTGAGATCTAAACAATAGTTTCATTTTTAAAATCACAAAATTCAATAATTATAATTACCTTCAAAGCAGCTATCTATAGCTTCATTGTTAAGAGGTTTGATATTGTGGCCACTTTTGTTAACATTTGATGAACACTTCACACAATTTGGCAGTTTACAGTCTTCACAATTGTCACTACAGTTGTCAAAATCTTCCTAGCACTTATTAGGGATGGTATCTTGAATAGATAAAGATGATAAGTATCAAGATCTCCAATAGTTGTAGAATCATTCTCCATTAGCAAAGTCATATCTTCCTCTATCTCCATGTTCCTTTTGTAATACTACCCACAAAACTATCCCTTCCTTTGACTATTGTAATGTCACTTCACACAACTTCATTATCTGTTTAGCGCTTTTTTTATGTCTTACATTTAAGACATGAGGGCCTTTTCTTTTAGTACAAATAATATACAATGCATGACATATTTTAAAGTTAACAAAAAGTAAAATTTAAAACCAGTTAGTTATTTTTTAATGTTAGTAATACTATAGTTATGGTAGCACACAAGTAAACCATAAAAAACAGGGGGTACTTCAAAGTTATTTAGGTTCTTCACAAGTTGAATGATAAATAATCTCAGTAATTTCGAAAGCATCATCATTCCATTAAAATTACCTTAAACACGCACATCTCCCTCTATCAAAACACTTATTTTTATAGATATGGCCTTGGCAAAGGTGTAATTATGTTAATAACATCTATTCTAATTTTCAAATAAATTCCCAAAATAAAATAGGGGTACACTAGTGCAGCAGGCAGTAATTCTTATCAGTAATATTATAGGGACAAAAAAATTGCATAAGGCACTAATTCTACCCTGTAGTATTGTAGGACAAAATAGTGCAAAATGCACTGATACTTCCCTATAGTATTGTAGGGGCAAAATAGTGCAGCAGGCAGCCAGGCTCTAATTCTTCCTTATAGTATTTTAGGGACAAAATAGTGCTCGGCATTAATTTCTGCCTACATAGACAGGTCAAATTGTATAGTGTGTATCATCACACCATCATGTAGGAAGGAAATAGTGCATTTGAACACTATTCTTTCCCTGTATAATAATAGATTTCTTTCATTTAATGATATCTTATAAGCACCTCTAGTGCAAGCAGTTTTTAGACGAGTGTTGCAGTTGTTGAGAAACTTTTCTTTGCTATTTTATTATTTCTTTCCTTTGTTAGAGAAGAGAAAAGAAATTAAAAGATTGTGATTCTTGTGTTACTGTTTCTAGAGTCGATGTACCATTACCTGTTGTGCATGTAAATAATTTTTAGTGAGCACCTATTTAAATTACATTTAAAGTACATTGCATGCATTTTGACTCAAACCTAGTTACTTCTATTGTGCCTATCTGGGCAATCTCCTGCCTAATAAATAATTTTACGTAGTGTCTGACTTGTGATATGATCATGTTTGTGATTACATATCCAAAATACACAGATTTACTTTTAGAGATTTTGGGTATTTTTGATAATATTTTTCTTGAAGTGTACAAAAAAACTTCAAAAGCGATTTTTTCAGTGTAATTAAGGATCATCCAGTGTAAAAAAGAAGTACAATGTATGTGTACAAAGAGCGGACAGGGTTATGTCCTTTTAATGGCGGGCTATTCGTATTTGTAGATAAATTTTGGAATAAATATTAGGAAGTAAAAATGGCTATTTAGTGATAATCACCATGCTCCATGCTGCAAAATCACAGATGATAGGAGCGTCAGCAGTTACACAGTCTATCATTACATATATCAGTTTTAAACAACTACTGTAATGTGATCTTTTCAGACCTGGGTCAATTACAATTGTAATTATAATTGAAGGGTCAATTACAATTGCAATTGTGTAATTGTAATTGAGCTTCAGCTTAAGTAATTGAAGTACACTTTCAGTTATATTTGACTTACCTAACTACAAAATGTACAGATACGCAAAGAAATGTTTGTAATGTACTCTAATGTGTATAGGTTTATTTGATAACAGCAAATCACTACCTGATGTAAATTTTAAGGCACAGTGTAAAAACTGCGCAGTATCTTGTTACAATACATGTACATCAAATTGTAATTATAATTGAAAATGTAATTGAAATTACACTATCATGGTGTAACTGATGTAACTGTAATTGAGCCTATTCTTGCAAAAGGAGTGTAATTGAATGCGTAATTGTAATTGAGCTTTTGTAATTGACCCCTGGTCTGGATCTTTATATCAGTAAGTTCAATGATTTTGCTAAAAATATCTGTCACTTTAGCTAACCCACTATCCATTTAATTTTTTATTGCACATTCTAAATTAATTATATTCTGCTATGCAGTATCTGTAGTTTTAGTATACTTTCTTAAGCATACATGTACCATGGGAACAATAGATTATTCATGCATGTCAATTTAAAACCCCAGTTAAAGTTAGTTTTGTAATTCATATTGTATTAGAAATTTTGAGCAATGCATCAAAATTATGGAACTATAGCTTATGTAGTTGCCTTTTTGCCATCCAGTGCAGGAAAGAAATTATGAAGAAAATACTGTAGTTTTTTGTAAATTTAATCAGAGAGTAGATTTTAAAAAATTCACCTGTGATATCTTTTCATTCAAACAGCTTTTTGTAGATACAAAAGACTTGATGGCTATTAAAATAATTTATTTGGAATTCTGTCCCATATATCATCACATAACCACTGGTCTTTAAGTGTTAGAAATGTTAAACATTCTCATTAACAAAAAAATGAAACAGGGTTAAATGTATTGAGTCACCCTAATTGTCTTGTAAAGCTACTTTAATTTTTGTAAATAGTTATGACATTTTTGGCAAAAATCTATTCCTCTTTACATTTCTCCTTTTATCATTTCTCTCTAGATACATATTCTGTGCACAGTTTTAAATTTACTCGTAATGCAGTGTTACATGGCAATGATCCTGCATGTGAGAAAGCCCCTAATAGGCTTTTATATACAGTACAGGGCAAAAAAAAGCTACTTTACTTTTGAGTAGGTAGTTTGCTGCACCGTTGTTGGGCATGCGCAAGCACACCATTGGTAGTAGTGCACGTGGTCAGCAGCAGGATAGTAGTTTGACAGTGAATCGAGCAAGAGCCTCCTAAACGGCCTTCTATAAGCAGAGAGCAACAGTAGAGATGAATTTTGAGAGTAAAGAGAGCCAAGAGAAGCATCCTCAAGTCCTTTTAGAGCCTCTAGAACACGTGAACGCTTGTTACATCGAACATGTGACTGGGCGGTACTGACAGTACTTCCTGGGCATAGTGCAGTGAAGATTAACGAAGTAAAATTACTACCTACGCACTACCTGTGTAGTACTGTTGCTACTTATCTTTTTTTCGCCTTCTACTGTATATCACATGAAAAATAAAATATTAGTAGCTCTTGCATGTCAGGGAAAAGTTCCACGTTACTGCAGAATTACTGGCATAAATGTTTCAATGATGGGCCTCTAGGATTATTCACTGATTAATGAAGATAAATTATTACATTATTACTGTTCTGACAAGTGGGCATGTTTGACCTTGTGTTTCTATGCAAATGAAAAGCTATAACTAGTTATATGACCAAAATGTTTCAGAGTGACAAAATTGATGTCAAGTGTTGTGCTCTGTCATAGTCTTGCCCCACCCCTTCGCTACCTGCGAAGGAAGTGTCTGGAGACACTCACGCAAAAAGTGTGTGGAAAATAGAATATGTGGTTGGCTCTACGTCATGTGACAGAGGAGACCAGATCAGTCAAGACAGCTTAAACAGATGCTTTGCAGCTAAGAAAAAATGAGGATACAGTCTCTTGGACATCTCTTGCAAATTTGAGAGCAGCAACTCTTCACAGAGCGCCATAGTTTTACTTATTATTGTGACGTTTTATTGTAAACAAGTGACAGTATTATTACGTCATAAATGTGATGGCGTCGTTGTAGTAAGCAGCACAGTATTACTGCTCTTAAACTTTGAGAAAGAAGTCTAGGGAGCATTATAGGCTCCTTCCTTCCTTTATTTGGTCCTCATTCTTCCTCTTTTGTCTTAAACAGAGCTCTTCGGTCACATGATTTCTTGTCCTACACATGGTTGGAGCAATCTGATTGGGACATGAATTTATCTGCATCAGCACACATTTTTACCTTGAGTGTCTCCAGACCCTTCCTCCACAGGTAGCGAAGGGGTGGGGCAAGACTAGTTCCGTCACTCCATTGTCATTGTTATAAATTTATACTGAATAACCAGTACCTTCTGAGGAAGAGGACAATGTTCTAGGTCCCACTGAAAATGAAAAACCCACTCCAGGTGAACCTGATTGCACATTTAGACTGGATACTCCTTGCAAGAGTAATTTGCACATAGATGCTACCAGTAATTGCATGGTTGTCACAGAGACTACACAGTTGGTCAAATTTGTGGAACAATATTCAATTTGCCAGGAGACCAATTGTCAAGGTAAATTGAAAGTAAACTTGATAGAACTGGGGGGAGCAGCATCACTCTCTTTTGGCCTTACTAACTGTGGTAGCTGCAATGTCAAATTTGAAACCTCATCTCAGAGGGAGAATGGTGACGCTGCTGTTTCTAAGATTTTACAAGCTGCTACAATTTGTTCTGGAGCATCTTATGCCATATATAAGAAAATGTTTCACCACATCCTTGGAATGCATACAGTCAGTGAAAGTGTTTTTTTTTGGGGCACTTAAAGAGATGTATGAACATGTGAAGGACATTTTAGATGGCATTTGCTTGGAAGCCAGAAAGGAAATGCAAGATATGGATCAAAAAAAATTAGGGAGCTGGAAGAGGGCTGTTACCTGTGGCGATGCGGTTTGGCTGACTAGAGGCAGTTTTAGCTGAAACTGCACATACGCTGTCAGAAATTACTTGACTGGTGCTCTTTTATACTATTATCACATCTGTGAAAAGGGAAGTGACAATTTGTGTCAAGATAAAGTATATGAAGGTATTGCAAAAGCAGCAGGTTTTGGTGCTAACGAGGTATTCAAACTCATGTTCGGGGATCAAATGAAAGTGGAATGCCACATTTAAGACGAAGACGGCACATCTGAGAATGTTGCCTTGAAACATTTCCCTCTTTGTCAGGTATTGCTGTGCAGCAATTATGTTGCGAAGAATTGTGCTATAAAGTTAGACAAATTGCATAAATTAAAACAAATGACAACTAATGATGGTGTTAAAGTAGAATGCTACTGCAAGGGGAAAAAGCATGCCAAGCATTGTGGTTGCCTCACTGAGAAGTTCATTAGAAAAGCCAAAGCCTCATTTCAGATGTGCCTTATGAATGCTGGCACAGACCCCAATGCTTTCTCAGAGAATTTAATGCACTTGGCATTGCACCACTTTCAGGATAAACATCAATGGGGATGGTGGCCAGTGTGATTTACACCTATTAGTAGTGTGTAGTTGTGGTTCTTGTACAGATAAATACAATTTAAAATGCCATGGAAAACCTTACAAAAATGACCAAGTTTTGAAGTGTCCTTTTCATACCCTAGCTTACAAGTTAGAGTGTCAAAAAAAGGCAGGTCTGCTGATGTATTGATGCATCCTGAAATAAGTAGTCACAACAAACCCTGTTGAAGCTTCGACCAATGTTCTTGTTAGGTATAGGTCCAAAAATTAGAACCTTGCACGTCTTCACTACCACATTTCTACCAACATAGGTCTCATTCAAGGTTGCATGACCTATCTTTTTACAAAGCGTGGTCCTCAGTACCACTGGATTCTTGACATCCTTGAGCAGATGTGCCTTCCTGTTGTTCAGAATCTTCCATCTATTTTGGAGAAGCTGAATGCAGATAGATTTTTTGATATAGAAAGCAAGAAGACCAATGTTGCTAAAGCAAGGAGGAAGCTGTATAAGAGAAAGCGTAAAGTCTTTGAACATCAACGCAGGCAATTGTTTGTAAAAGAGAGTGCAATGAATCATGATTATGGAAGGGATGCATCTACTGAAGAAGCAATTGCAGATGCCTTGACTGACAAATGCAAATGTGGCTCAACAGACCACAGAAGAACGTCCCACAAGAGTTGTCGACTGAGGACAACCTGTGATACTGCTACGGGAATTGATACCTCCTGTGACATCAATGCATCTAAAAGTGATGACAATGTATCTGAAAATGACGATGATTGTTATGACTTTGAATGTTCCCTAAGTGATAGAACAGTTGTTGAATTGTGTGCATGTCCCAATTTTCCATGTCACAAATGGGATTGCCCTCACTGTATTAAATACAGTGTTATTGCAACACCTGTAAGGGTGTCATGGCTATCCTTTAACTTTGACACAAGTTGTAGTGTTGTAGTAACACCACTCTTTCAATAGAACAACACCAAGCTAGATTGATTCAACACCCCAATAGTAAACAACACCCAAATTTGTGACACCCACGAGTGTATGCCAACACCTCAGTTTTAACAGTGCTGTTAAAGTAAGGAATAGGAAAAGGGCTATGGACAACTCACTCCTGGTGCCTTGTGGACACTGCCACTTAAGAAAATGGGTCTGTATTCACCGAAAGTCCCTTCTCCATTATTTCTATCAAAAATTAAAGACCAAAGTACCCCTGCTCTTGGAAGTGTCATTGTGCCATGCAGTGCATCAACTGCTGAAAAAGTAGGCTCTCCTATTGTATCCACTCCATCTTTTATCCTAGGTAAAAAGTTGGAGATATCTGTATTAAAATGCTGTTCGCCATCCAATACTCCTGTTCTACCACAAATTCCATGGCAAAGTACTCCTGTGGTGCACATTTCAGACACTGTATCAACTGTTCATAAAGTAGGCTCTCACTCCACATGTACTCCAACTGCTGTGGACAACATGCCGGAGGTACATGTATCTTTAAGTAAGTGCCCTTCACCGTTGATGACCCCAGGCCCATCAAAATTAAATAAGCAAAGTTCCCATTTAGCAGTGGCTGAAATAGTGGGTTCTCCTTCTGTACGAACTCCAACGTTGTTGCAGAATAAGAAGTGGGATTCCTCAGTACAACTGACCTTTGTTCCATCCAAAAGTACTCCAACATCTATCCACAAGATGCGGGAGGTACAGCTATCTTTAAGTAAGTGCCCTTCACCATCAATGACACCAAGTCCTTTGAAATTAAAAGAGCAAAGTTTCCATTTAGCAGTGGCTGAAGAAGTAGGTTCACCTTTTGTATGCACTCCAAGTTTGTTTCGAAATAAGAAGTTGGAGCTCTCTGTACCAAGGTGCTTGCTGACCCCTTTCCATTAAAAATAAAAGACCACAGAACGACTGGTGTTGATAGTGTAACTGTTCCTCACAATGACTTTGTGGGTCAAAAAGTAGTGACAAAATCATTTCACAGTCTTGAATCAGACTGTTTAATTGATGAAGAAAAGACCAAGGGTGTTTCAAAGGTTTGCATGAAATGTTACCACCTCCTTCTACCAATAGAGATTGGGTACAGAAAGCAGTTGCAATTATATCAAAGCTTTCTGGTATCACAGTTGTTCAACGTGTTCATGCTGTCAAACAGGTTTCTTGCAGAGAAATGGCTCCTCATATTCGGGATGAGATTGTCCGTGATGGGGCATGTTTCTATAGGACAATTTCAAAAGCCATTACTGGTACTGAAGACTATCATTTTGCAGTCCGTATGTCCTTAATTGGGGCATGTTTCTATAGGACAATTTCAAAAACCATTACTGGTACTGAAGACAATCATTTTGCAGTCCGTATGTCCTTAATTAACTTCATGCTTGACCCTGCCAATGTTCTTGCCTTTAGTGGACTCGTTCCTGCGGGAATTTATTACAATATCGATGAATTAAAAGCAGTGAGGAGTCACATAAACAGACATAAACTCTATGTAGGAACCTCATGGTCAACTGAATATGAGGAATTTGTAGCTGCCACAATGTTTCAAGTTAAGATTATGGTATTTTCAGAATACAGTATAACATTGATTATCTGGACCCCTTTGTCCATCAGGTGGTCCGGATGGGTCTGGATAAGTGAAAAGTCCGGATAATCGAAATGACATTCAAAACCTTCATATACTTACTCCAAAGAAAAGCTAGAGCCTTAATTAGCAATAAGGAGGCTATATCCAAGCCTTTTTACTAGTAGAAAGCCATTAATCAGCAGCATTCCAGTGTTAAACAAACTACTCCATGTAGAAAGCAGCCATTTTATAATACCATATACTCTAAGTGAATTTAAAGCACCACGTGGTCACTTCCGGTCATGATTTTAGAGTCCGGATAATTGAGGTTATACTGTATTCCAATTACCGTGATTGGCATACTTATGTGCCTCGGTTCACTAACGAAACTTGCATGACACCCATGAAAGTCATGTTGCATCTGTACCACATTAATTGTAATCACTATGATTCAGTGATACCTGTACTTGATTAAAAGCAGTGTAATGACATTTTAGCCTTGCTATTTTAAAGTGGAATTGTTTAGTTTAATTTTCTTTAGCTTAATAAAAAATGCTAAGATCTTTGTCCTTTATGTTATAAAGAATTTTATACCATGTCTTTTGTTTTCGTTAATAGAGTGCAATTATTACGTAAGTTATTTTAGTTTCATTATTTGCGGTTAAAGTACAACTGCATCTTGTTTCTTTGTAATTAAGCAAAGGGAAAACACTACCATCTCAGTCTATTTCTGCTCTATAAAGTAAGAGTCTCCTTTTTTATTGCAAAACAAACTTTCTCTGTTCAGTTTACTTTTTCGTTATGAGAAATGGAGGCCTTGTCCCTATTTTATGTATGTTTACTAGATGGACATAGCAGTTTTCTGAAAAGTTTGTAAATGTGTGAGTATAATTACACTCACTGTTTACATGTATTATCATGCCATCCTTCTTGTTATATTTTTCAGGTGGTGTCAATTGCCGGATATAGTTGGTAGCTCATACTATAAGGATACTTTGTCCTAATGGGTGTGGAAGTTAAATTAGTTTCGAGGCTTCTGTATGCTTTATTTATTGTAACTCAAGATCTTTGCTGAATGTACTCAACTGGACATAGTAAGGAAGTAAGCAATGCACTCATGATTAATTTTCTTTGTTATAGATTTTTACTTGCAAAATTATCTTTGTTCATTGATGATTAGAATCTATTACTGGAAGTATTTGTAAGCTTCAGACTTTGTGATATCTTATACATGAAAGTGACTTTGTGATATCTTATACATGAAAGTGACTTTGTGATATCTTATACATGAGATGTGATGAATATGAGAAAGGCATGCATAATACATTTTTTCAAACTTTTTGGGTGAATTTCATTACAATTATGACAGGAACTTAAGTTGCATAATGAATTATGTATGTACCTATTATTCAATGTATTTGTCTCTCACTCTTGCAGTTAGCCAAATTAATTCCATGAAAAGTAAAGCAAGTAATTCTATCTTTACGTAGAAGAATACCTCTCAAGATATTCAAATTTGGTGAGTCACGCAAGACACTATATAATTGTTTATTGTTTTGCTTGTTGTATAGTTTTGATTCTTTCAATGCTCTTTTTAAGTTTAAGTTATAGCCATTTATTAGATACATGTATGCTTCCTATTATGCCAAGCTTGTAAAGTACTTTTCCTGTAGAATTTTTTTTTGCGCATACACTTACCTATATGAGTTCCGTCTTTAATGTTAGGATAAATGATAGTTAGAAAAATAATAGACTACTATTTCTGTTGTTTTATGTAGTTTTATTCACCCAATATTTAGAAATTTGCTTACTCAAGTGAATAGTTGCATCAAATTAAAGAATGATAATAATATTCCATTATTTGTCCATATTGTCTATTTTGTATGACTGCTCTGCTCTCTTTTTTTGTTTCCTTTAATCTTTTTTCCTCTTCTATCTGGATATGTCTGATGATAGTGCATGATTCCATTATACTGTGAAAAATCTTAATTTGAAAACAATGTTCTTACATTAAGCTGGAGATTTGTCAGAATCAAATGGGACATATTGATGATGTCATTTTAAGTCAATTTTAAGTCATTTTAAGTACTGTTAGGACAATGAAGTTATACCATAGTCATATTGTTACATGCACGTACATGTAGGCATGTCTTTGGCTAGTTACACCATAGTCATAATGTTACTTACATGTAAGCATGTCTTTCACTCTTAGCATGCTGGTTAGCTGCTTTAGTTATAGTTATTTTTGGTTAAAAATCCAATGTACACTTACGTGCCTTGCTGGTCCACTCTGTTGCTCTAATTTGTAATGTACAGCCATTGAGTACAATAATAATGAATTAATCTTTTATAGTAATAATAGATACTGCTATTAAAAATTAAAATTATAAACAATTTCATTACAACCTCATGGAATAATACAGTAACTTAAAAACAAAAGATTGTAGAGCTAGTCAACTTTGTAGAAGTAGTACTCATAACCAAGTTTTTACGGACCTATTGAGGTACACATATATATAACACTAAGTTTGATACACGTAAATCTACATGTAGCTAGACACACCGAAAAAGGTGGACTGATGCTTGTAAAAATGCTCACAAGGCAAAATCCAAAGTTTGCCATGATGCATGTCGCATTCTATTAATACATATAAATAAGCATAAATGAATAAGTAGAAATGTCCTGTGTGATACTACAGAAATATAACTATTGTACCTGTCATGAACTTACTACAAATGGAGAAAAATGCAACTCGTGTAAAGTTGTACTTGGTGACATGCATGTATGAAAATAAATAAACAAGGAGTATAGATATCACAACTCAAGCCTTATCAATTGTTGCACAATTCAAAAACCAGTTTGCATGTTGTATAGTTCTGATTATTTCAATGCTCAATTTAAGTTTAAGTGATAGCCATTAATGGATATGTGTATGTTTCCTATAATGCTAGCTTGTAAAGTACTCCTATAAAATATTTTTGCACACACACACACACTTATGAACGACAATAAATTATTTCGTTCATTCTAGGGTAATTGATAGTTCAATAATAATGAACCACTATTTCTGGTTTTTTGTAGTTTTATTATTTCCCCAATATCTAGAAATTTGCGTAATAGTTGTATTAGCTAAAGTATCAATAATAATACACAATACTTGTACAATATTTGTCCATATTGTCTACTTTGTATAACTGCTCAGCTCTTTTTCTTATCTTTTTGCTTTTTTATGTTGTGATCATGGTGCGTGATTTCATTTAATTGTACAAAAAATCTTAATTTGAAAACAATATTGTTACATTCAGTTGCGTATACATGAAAGAATCAAATCTGAAAGATTGATGATGGCCTTTCTAAGTCAATTAGTACAAGCATGTTGATATTTTGTCACTCATAAAAATATAGATTCTTTTGTATTGGGCCACTTTTACCATCTTCTGGTTTTTTAGGTGCCTCAGTGAACGATGGAGCAAGTGAAAATGGCAGAATAACTTCATTGGAATGCATAATTGTAATAATAAAATCAATTTTTGAATTAATTAAGGTTAAAGTAACCATTGTACATCACTCTCTGTAGGTTAGACTTGATCACAGTTATTGAAAAGTAATTCATGTAGAAGTTGAGCTGATTATCATTGTGACTTTGATTAAATCATTTCCAGTGGAACGAAACGATGCTGTTTATTTTTTTGCATTATTGTATTTTTAATGTTGAACATTATTTTGCAATTAAACAATCTCTTGAACAGGCAATGCAAGCATAAAAAGTAATTACCAGACTGGCAAGCAAAATGAAATTAGCACATTAAACTGTGAGGCTAATTGCAAACACTTCTGAAATACTATTGTCTCACTATAAAATAATTTTTCATAGCTTACTGACATTGGTAGCAACAGCAGGGATATTAAGAAAAAAATTCACTTCGCCTTCCTTAGAAATAATATATACACCATCTTTGATTTTGTGTCATTGCTGGATACCTCTGTATTATTATAAAACTAGCGGGAACAATTAATTGCCAGGTGGTGTTAAGTTATTACGTCATATTAGTCAAACCATTAATAAAAATGGCCACCAGTATGTATTTCCTGACTATTGTTTATTTAGCTGTTTCATGTGGTGAATGCAGGCTCTACGAAGCTCTAAAGCTTGCAATCGTGGCATAATGAAGCAAACACTCAATTAAGTTTGTATGCAGTAAATGCTTTTGTGATACACTGATGTTTGGAAGTGAACAAAACTCTATGAGAGATTGCAGCCCATTTTGCAAAACTTGAAGAACTTTTGCCAAGTGATGGAACATACGTCAGTAGAAAATATTATTATAAAAACAATCATATTACTAAAAATTAAAGTACTCTCATCATGTTTAAGAATTCTTTACTCAGTTTTCATCTATTTTAAAAAGTTTAGTAAAGTTTATTGCATCTTACTATTGACAAAAAATTGAAAAAAATTATATATTGTAGAAAAAGTATAAAGAAAACAATTTGTGTCCCGAAATCTAGATTGTGCGTTTAGCCCGTTGTACCTTAACCCTAAACAATTAGAGCAAGCAAGAAGAGATGAGAGTGCCAGCACTCATTAACATGAAGTGTTTAACCCAACCAGCAGCACACCTGTTGCTTGGCGTGAAGTTCTTCAATGTAGAATAGGTCAATATCGACTAATACATGCAATTGGGTTCAGGTTTTTTCAGTTGGGCAGATTTTGGGTTAAGTAAGATCAAAAAATTATTTAACTGGCTGTTTTCAAGATAATATAATTTGCATTATAAAGCAAGTTGCAAGAAATGCACCACAGCACGAACTATGCCGCAATTGTAATTTTTTGAAGCACATCAGATGCTTTGGAGACATGCTAGTGTTAGCGATGTCACCTGTTTTGTGCAATTACACGCATACAAAAACTGGACCTTACTATGAAGTAGAAAACATTTGAAGGATCAAAAATATATATAAATTAGTGCAACTGCAATGAAAGGAAAGGAGAATATCCTAAAGTAACTAACTAGTCAATCTCCTCACACGCCCATTGTAGGTCTGGCACAATTTTTAGTTTAATTAATAATAATTAATTAATTGGTTAAAAAGATGTCTGCCAATTTGAAGGACAGTTCAGACCATTTAAATGAACATATGGGGAAAAGGTAGGATAAACCATTTTTTTGCACTAGTTTTGTGCTATTATTGTGCATCTTATTGTAATTTGAACACGTGTAAGTAGTTTTTTGACATGTCATACCTTTTTCTAGTATACAGTGTCAAAGATCGCTTTGACTTTTAAAAGAATTTATTAGAATAAACAAGTGGAGAACAACAAAACAATAACTCGAAAACTCTATACTGATCACAAGGTTCCAGAAACTTCTGGACACATACAAATACATGAAAGTTACACAATCTTCTGGAGGGTTCCAGAAAGTACAATAATACAATACAGAAATAAGTCATTTCCTAGAATGTTCCAGTCAGTAAAATAGTACAATACAATTAGAGTACAATAATTATTTACATAGATATAAATCCTTTACATACAGCAGCAAAAATTCACTGTGTCTGGCTGTCAGATGGTGAATTAAATGTGCCATTTGAATGTAATGAATTTCATCATTTGCATTCAGTGCACATTGATTTTATTGAATTGTACATGATTACCTCAAAACTGTTGTCAGTATCCCACACATAAGAAGAAGCTTTACAATGGAGCCAGTCAATAATGTCTGTGTGCATATTTTTGTTAATAATTGTTAATTATTATTAATAGTTCAATTACTATAATGTTTACAACAATGAATTAATTGTGAAGAAAAAAGAAAATTTTCAAATTATTTGCAAGTCACCATTTTCAATGTCTTCTAACAAATAAAGTGACAAACTTCATTTTCTTCATAAATTACTTCAATAAGTCCTGTATCTCTGTCCATCTCAGCAACTTTACCATCGTACCATTTTAACTTCTCATCAACTTCGAATCAGTGTTTGATTTTTTGTCTAATTAAAAGTTCAGTTTGCGTCATAATCATTTCCAATGTTATTGGGACCTCAGACGAGGGAGTACCACTGTCCCCAATAAGCTTACAAAGGTTATTAATAAGTTTGTCAACAGAATACTGCTTTTCTTTATTAGAAAACAAATAATGACACGTCAGAATGTGTCTGGTTGAGACCTTTATCATGAAACTTAATCTGCAACTTGAGCACTCGAAGTTTCTCAGATTTTCTTGAAAATTGAGCTAGTTCAGCTGTGATATCAGCTATACTAGTCCATTTGTGAAGTTTTTCTATTTCTTTAGTCAGCATTTCGTTCTCCTTGACTGCTGGTAGGTTCTTTCTTCGGATTTCATTTTGCTTTTTTTGCAATGCAGCAGTAGACCTGGCTTCTATTACTTCTCTTCGCTCATTAAATTTCTTTCTCGTTACAGGTGCAAGTGTTCGTGTCGCTTCAAATAGTTTGTCCCTTTCTTCACATGCCTTTTGATTAAGCCAGTTCAAGGTCTTGTTATGTGAGTACAAAATAATTGACTCTAGTGGAATAGCTCTAGCATTAGGTTTCTCTCTGATGAGTCTGTCTAACATGGCAAAGTCACGCTGAGGTGACACATTGGTCATTGGAACACTTGCTTTTTCCTCAAATAAATCACTATCAAAGCTTGAATAGATACCTCCTGGTAAATGATCAATTAATAGCCTTTGAGTTGTCATGGAGAAACAGCCAAAAATAATTTGCAGCGCTTCAAGAGTCAGTGTATCAGTGACATTATTACTAGCAACTAATGTACTCCAAACATCATCCTTATGTATACGGATGTCATTAGTGATGCAAGCAGTACCCTCCACAAATGTGTGACAATCACCACTCCATAAATCAAATCTAGCTTTAATTTCAGTGTAATAGAGGCCCAAATCTAATACAGAAATGTTTGATTCCTCTAGCTTCTTCCTGAGTGGACCAGTCACAACCTTATCAATTAGTTCCAAAGCTTTACCACCAGATAAGTGAACAGGCTGTTTCAAGTGATCTAAAACTGCTTGAAGAAGATGATTTGCCTGTTGACCATGAGTACTTTTAATATACTCTATCATAAAAACCTTTAAATAATTTTAAATACATAATTTTAATTTTAAATACTCCTGCTGCATCAAAAAAGAGCATGTTAAATCAGTTGCCAATAAACGCAGCGAATGGAATTTGGTGAATACCATGTCTTCTCACGTAAGTGTGAAAGGAGGCTGAGCATCCACTTTGCTGAGAGCCTCTGTAATGAAATGCTTTACATGCTGTGCATACTATCCTCTGCGTACCTGAACTTGCAACCAAATTACTGAAACATTGTTCTTCCCACAGTTTAAGTGCTTCTTCAGCAGAATCAGCCAGCCCAACAAGGAAGTGAAGACCACAGAAGAAGTTGTTCATACGAGTTAGCTGCTCCTTCTCTTCATCAGTCATACTACTCCAGTTCTCTGCAACAGTTGGCAAAATATCAGCTCTGAAGTCACATAACAGTTCATTAAACGCTTTCTCAGCAGCATGCCGATCAGACATTGTGTTTTTAACTTGCATTATTATTTTTGATGACACAGCTTCTTTACTTACGTGTATGAGATATTGTATCAATTATCATTTGTACCATAAAAATTAAAAATAAGACTCCATAAGTAAATATCAAATTGGCTTTAAACATGAAAGTTAATACAAGAAGAGTATAAAATAATACAGAGCTCCACTCCCTATAGTCACACCCAAACATATACAAACAAACTGTGCTATATGATCAGTACATGCTTATTTATTATTATTAATAAATATTACATTAACAGGACAAACGTGTAATTATAATTAACAATACACAAAATGCTGTTGCACATACCTATTTGAAGTTGCACACTATTTATGTCATCAAGAATTTCTTTTAATGTTTCTAATGTCTTTTGCAGCACCAGAAAAGACTTGACGAAGACCAAGAGAATATGTAGTAGATGAATCTTTTACATCAAGAGCAGCAAAATACAGACCATACTTAGTTGTTCCATCAGACTGCATTGTTGTATACTCTGGTGTTTCAGAAAGAGTCTCTCCTATTTGAGCTTGAACAACTGCAAGAGATTCAAGGATCATTTGACATGTCAATCCATAACTTTGTAAGCGATCAACTGATTTGTGAGCTAAACTTAAAAGCACACAATGAATAACCAGTGCCACATTACTCACTCAAACATTTAACGACAGCAATTCATAAACACATGCTCTAATATAATCTGTGTATTTACCTCCTTCAAAAGTCTTAATAGTTGTATCAATAGAAAATTCAATTGTTTCACTCAGCTCAAAGTCAAGTGAATTAACCTTTTCTTTGAGTGATTTGATTTCTTCTTGGAGCTGTTTATTTTGGATTAAACATAATTCTTTTCCTTTCCCAGCTTTTTGTTTCCAGTATGTAGCACGATGATTGACAGAGTTTAATATATTTCATAAAACTGACATTTGCAATAAAGCATGCGATAACTTCCATGATCTGCAATGATCTTTTTTTGATCACGAATAGTTGCGCCTTAATTGCTTTCCAGTATTTCTTGTAACAGAATATAGTTTCTTTCGTAAATCCTCAATTTTTTGTGATGGCTGATTAACTGCTTGTGGGGGTTTTGGTGGTGTAAATTGTTGTACTTTTCTTCTACAATTACCTAATTTTGGCAGGACATAAACTCCTTCAAGAAAGTTAGAAAGTTCCCTTTCTTTTGCTTTGCTATCTCTCTTCTTTTTTAGTTTAAAATACTGTGCCTTTAATTGTTGAGTACCTTGAGTGAATGCTGCTAATGTAGGTGAATTTTCATCAGACCACCTGCTGCCATAAATCATTTGGAGGCAATGATAAATCATCTTATATGAACAATTGGGTGTGGCATCTTTGAAAGTTAACAGTTCCAGTATTGTCATTTGTAACACTTGGGAGCTTTTTGACTCTAGCTGCAAGGATATCAGACGAAGTTAGTCCATGCTTAGCACATTTAGGGCCAAGTGACGACGAAGCAGCCGCCATACGGAAGAAATGTTGACCTGAGTCAAGTCCAAAGTTAACATCTTCGAGAAATTAACAAAATATCAATTTTAGCCATTAAACTATGCGAATATTTGAAATAAGAGCCTAAAATTACCTCTAATTCGATTGAAGACTTCAGCAGTTTCTTTACTTGCGAGCAAACACTATTGTGCCAAAGCTAGATTCTGATTATATGGAGAAAAAATTTCTTTAAACTTTGGTATTTTGATATAACTACTAGTGTGTGCCCAGGTTTAGTGTAACTCTTGTTGCCCATATTCAAAAAAAATAGTGCAGCTAAATATGCCTCATACCGTGGAAAAGAATTATTTATATCCAAACAATCTAGTATCTAGTTTACAGAATGATCCAGATCTCATTTCAATATTCCAGCAACATATCTGACAAGGAATGGTGTTTTTTTTGTTGAACCAGCTCTGACTTAATGTCATACTTTCAATCTGTTGGAAAGTGAACATTTTAAAATATTGTTGTCCTCAATGCCAGTGTCATTTGTGGTGGTACTATACCTGGTTATCTAGCAGAAATAAGTTATAGTCAATAAACAGTATTTTTTTATCATTTCTGAGACTAATTGGATCTGTGTACTTCAAAAGGAATCTCTCAGGGGTTATCTCAAATATTGGACAAGAAACATTAGAGCAGCTTTATCAGTAGATAAATTGCAACCATCAGAAAAAAGCATTGAACGTGGCTATGAAAAACAAGATCTGTCGTTAGTGACCGAATTCCCCCTGAAGAGGAAAGAGGAGCTACTGTACTGCCTTATGGCGACATTGGCAACGTACAATATATATTTGCAACTTGTGGAACCATTAAATACACTCAAATATCATGGGCGTATCTGGGAATAAGGAAAGGGGGTGCCAGAGTACAGAAATGAACAGGATGGGCAATGAGGGGCGTGTGACGCATGCCGTGATTTTCACCATGCCCAATTTCACATCAGTAAAATCGTGTTTCTCTTCATTTTCGTCAATTACGGGTGTGGCCAGGATAATTTTAAGTACACTGGTACTTCTGATCACTAGTTAAAGCACTGAAAGTGCTAAAATCATAAACAGGGGGCTAGATAACTTTATGAAGAGGCTTGTTAGTGATGCAAGAGTCCAGAACTTTAGTAATTTTTTCTGAGCCCAGCCATAAGTTGGGTGCTCAAGCACCCTCAGCACCCCCCCTGGATACGCCCCTGGATATTTATTTATTCTAATTTACCTCTGCCTGAACAAAGTTAGGGTGTGCAACATGAAAAATCAAATGTTACAAAAAGGTTTCTTTACTTTATTAGCAGAACTTAGCACCTGTTTGTACAAGAAAGAGAAGGATCCAACTCCTCTCTCTGCAAGCAAATAATAATAAGTTGCTTTTAATGGACCACGCCTTCTTTATTTACCTTATCATTAAATATAACTCTGTAAAGCTAACTTTGCTGACATTACTCGCACAGCAGTACTAAGTCTTAGGTTAGTATGCATGACTAAATTAGACCTCTATGTTATAAAACATTTGGAAAAAGCTTAAACTTTTCCTGAGGGTGAGCTTTGCACACATCCCCAACATTTGCTTAATTATTTTGATGAAAAATGAAAAGCCCAAGTTTCTCATTGTACTGTTGTATGAGGTAGTAGTTGATAGATTACTAGGTAAATACAGTGGTGATTTTGACTTTGATAACCACACAAAACACATTCGTGTACTTGCAGCCATTTTAACATGTAATGGATGTGGTTTTAATATTTAATTAATTTTTAGTTATGTAGGATTGATATATTTTATTTTTATTATTTTCATAATGGCTCAGAAGGAAGAACAAGGTATTGAAATGAAGCCACTCATAATCAAATTTATTTCTTGTTGTCCTATAGCACCTACTTATAAAGATCTGATTGATTTTTTGCAAGAATGTGAGGAATTAAGTGTAGCTACTGGAGGTGCAGCAAGCGTCACTGAGATTCTGCATGAAAAGTTTATGCAGTGCTTTTCCCATATTATGTTCAGTCAACCTAAATGGTTGCTATAATAAGAATTGTGGCCCCCACTTAACCATCGTTAAGAGGTTGCAGCAAGCTAAGTGGTCCCAATCTTGCCCATAGTACAGAAAGTAGTGGACACCACAAACGACAATCAATACAAGAGGTATGTGTTCAGCAATGCACTTGTTTCAAATAATTTATTGTAATTTCTCTGTTAAATTTTAACCCCTACTTCACCATACAAACCAAACATTTTTTCTAATTATGTAGCTGTTTTTACTTTCCCATCAGAACTGCCGTCTCATGGTCTTAATGAAGAGTTACTACTTCAAGTATTTGCTCAAGTTCAGAATAAAGAGCCTATTTTATGGCACATTAGAGGACTGCCAGATAAGGGATTCTATCAGGATTTACATCTATATCTCAAGAGGTCTCCTTATACTCGTGATAATAGTAAAGTCTCGATTGGAAAATTCTACAACAGCGTGGACAAAAATCGTTGAGACTGCAGTTTCACTCCATTCAATGCACATCGATTCATAGACAAACTTCTCACATCAAATTATCCTCGAGACGCTATCATAAGATTCTCAAGACAAGTGGACACAGAGCCAGCCGAAGATCTTCAAACCCAGGCAACGGACTGCACTGAAATTATACAAAAAATGGCAGCAGAATTAGCCTTTCTTGAAAAGGAACTAAATGGCACTCAAGAAGCATTTGTGGATGCAGAGCAAGAGATAAAGAAATTGTCTAAATATGTTAATGGTGTGGCCGTACCTAGTATTAATTCTTCCTTATCTATTGAGAAGACAAATCATAATATATTATTAAGGATTAATTGCCCAAAATATCCAAGACTTATTTAAATTATATTTGGTCCTTTTAAAGTTATGTGAAAAACTTATAAAAAAATATTAATTAAGCAATTACAAGATCTCCATAATGTGCTGAGCTATATCAAAATAATAATGCTCATCTTAATTTTCATCAACAAATTCCAAGAACTTGTTCTGAAAATTAGTGTCAATAATTCTACCATTGTACCACTTATCTTCTGATTCTTGAACTATAAATCTATGCTTGATTGGCTTTCCAATTAAGAAAGCAAGTGAACTTAGTACTGAAGTAGGTGAGCTGTTGTTAGCAATAAATTCTGCTAATTCATCAATAATTTTATTAACAAGACGCTGCTTTCTGGAATGAGTAAAGGCAACTAGAACTTGTTTCAATATCTTTTTCCTAATATTCACCAGTGTTTGCAATAATTTCAGTTTCATAGCACTACTGTAGTCATCTTTATTTAGTTCATGATAAAGTTCCTGAGCTTCTGTCAATTTAAACTTTTCTTTTTCAGCTCTTTCCTCAAGTACCTGCCACCAAACGTGTTCTTGTTGTCACTTTTTCCTGCTCTGACTTGCAATTTCTGTGCCATCTTACTTGCTTTCTTCTGACACTAAATATCTCCATTTTACAGCCATGCCAATAATCATATCTTGCTTGTCATCAGGTTGGGAATCCAACCACTACATAGTTACATTTTTTTTGACCTCAACTAAATTAGAGCGTGCTCCTTGGCTCCGGTTAGGGTTTGCAGTAATTTAATAGAGCAGAAAGCAGCTCCTTTAGCTGCTGGAGCCGAATCTGCCTTTTCGCATGAATTGCGTGCAGAGCAGTCGAACCTTGCTGATAAGGTAGTCCATCTTCTTAAACCATTTGAAGAAACCACAAGAGAGGCTAGTGGAGATTATTCTTCAGCTTCAGTCACAATTCCTATAGTTAACTCACTTAAGAGAGTGATGATTGTGTCTGAAAACTCTACAGCGCCTGACAATCATGCAGTCAAAAGTATGCAAAGAGCTATGCTTCAGTCATTGAATGTAATACAGTAGTCTAGAAAATGAGAGTTATTCCCTTTTCTACAGCTCTAGATCCAAGGTTTAATTAAGTGTTTTCACTTCAGCTTTGTCATCAGCATCAGTAAGGCAGATGCTGATAGAAGAGTAGGAAGCAGTAGAAGAAGAAAGTGACACTAATCTGCCAGAGCCAAAGAAATCAACAAGAAACGACGAAAGAACCTCCCACTCTCGGTCAATCCTTTGCAGACACTGATGAAATTGTTGAAGAAAATAGAAGTGGAGAGGAAACTGTTTTGAGTAAGTCAGTAGAAGCAGCATGGATGTCAACTTACATGAATATGTCATTTCAAGAGATTATGACCCTCTTCAATACTGGAAAGAGGAGGTACAAGTATGGCCTGTTCTTGTGAAATTAGATAGAAAATGCTTTTCTGTACCACCTTCTTTAGTCCTAGCTCAAAGATTATTTAGCGCAGCTGGTCAAATAGCTACTGACACAAAACAATAGGCTTGATGCTGACAAAATAATGTTACCTTTTTTGAAAAAGACGTTAAAATATGTTCAGTTTAAGTATGATTAATTATTAACAGTTGTTAATTGTTACATTTAGTTAATGCGAAATTTGGAAACGTGTCTGAATTGGAATCGGTAACTGAAACTACATAAAACATAAATATTGGTATTTGTGGTATTGGTAAAAAATGGTATCGGTGCATCATTTGTTTTGTTAATAAACAAAACAAAATCATTTTACAATATCTGTTAAGTTGACCTCCAAGGAGAGGACAGCCTCTGCATAGTGATCAATGACTACTACCTCCAAGTGTCTGTTTTTGACAGGTTCCACTGTAAATGAATGAAATGTGCACAAAATAAATACAATATTTGATATGAGGAAAACTACAATGCTTGAAATGGTAGGATAAGAGGGAGGTAAAGTTGTTTAATGATGATTCTTTGGTCACAATAATAATGAGTAAAAGCTCAACAGGAGGGAGAGAAGATATCAAGAAACCATAAATGATTCACAGCTACAACCAGAATATGGAAGTTGAACAAATTGATGAAATGGTTTTGTATTATGGTTATTCACGGGTGATTATTCTTATGACAAGCTAATTTCAATAGCTTTTTTTAGGTCTCACAAATGGTGGAAAAGGGTGTTCTTTCACCTCATATAAGTTGCTCTAGTAATACAAATATTATGTACAAAAAAGTGCCATAAAACCAGTGAAACAGTTCGATTATAGAATGCCAGTAATTACGTCATTATTGGAAGTACACATAAGGTCATTTGATCACTATTACAAATTGAATTGGTATTAATGCTTAACATCTTTTTCAAATGATCTACAAAACATTAGCATATAAGTGTAATAAATGTGATTAATAACATACCTGCAGGGACACTGGCTGTGTCAGGTGTCACAAACAAACCTGAAAACCATTAAGTGGAGCAAATAGGCTGTTATAAATCCTGCTGTGTCTGATCAGTCGCAGGCTTTACTTTATATAATAAGTGGTAGTTGAAGAGTGCAGATTGCAGATTATTTTTGTCAGAGAGAGTAATGCTTGTTATTGGTTATCCATAGTCAGTATGGTGTAACATGTCTAATGCATCATTCTAATAAAATTAGTTTAACTGTATTTCTGATACTGCTGTATAAAGCTAACAAGTTTAAAAAAATATGAAAATTCATAAAAAGGAATCTGTTGAGCTGTAATGTCAACATTAGGAAAAGTTGCATTCACATATTACAAGCACACTTTTTAGCCAAAGAAGAAAACCACTTCCACTATTTATTACAGGCAAAGCACAACATTGTCTGAATGCATTGTCCTGCAAATACTTCCATAGTCATTACATACCCTAAAGGGCAAGCAGAATATGTATCAAAAAAATGAAATGGAAAATTCTTTACCAGCAATGTTTGTCAGAATTAGGGCAAAGACCCAAGACTTTGGTCATTGGTGCAATTTTGCAGTAATTTTAAACATTCATTACAAAAAAATTAAACTCATTAAAAGTCAGCTCAAAGTTGATACACAAGGTGAGAGCTTGTGACAAAATTATAAAAGTGGAGTTTTTGCCTAGTCATTTTTCATAAAATTTCGCCAATACTTTCTGGATATACTAACTATACTTATGGTATGTTAATCATTTATTATTATTATTACTTTCTATTATTGTAATTATTTTGGCCACTATGGTTTCAACCATGAAAGAGAATAGATATTATTGTTATTATTATTATTATTATTATTATTATTGTCATTATTTTTTATCAGTATCATTGTTAATATTCTATATTATTTTCACGCATGCACGTAACACACGCATTCTTTTGTTCTTTGTTCTTTCTCTCCTGTGCCCCGTCTCATGTCTGGGTACTCTTTTTATATCATTATTATCGTTATCCAACTCATTCCTATCTTATTTAATGACATTTTGACAACATAACTACTTGTTGCTAACTTAATTCGTCTGGAATTATTAGCCGCAACATTTGGTGACACATTTTTCTTCACAATACCTTCCAGAGACTTCCCATTGTCACTTGTCTGCCATGTGTCGCGGTGATTCCCGTAGTACTTACCCTCAACCTCCAGCGCCATCTACAGCTTCATCAGGAGTCTCGGTCATCGTTCAAATCCCTCCATTCAGGCCTGCCCATCCTGAATATGGCTTGCCAAGGTGGACGCGCAGTTTGCTACAAAAAGTAATACTGAACAGAAGATAAAATTTGACCATGTTATCGCCTCTTTGTCTCCTGAGTTTGCTTCTGACGTCAAGGAATTGAATATTAAGCTCCTGTCTACCACTCCCTATGATGCTTTGAGATCACAGTTAATAAAGCGTACCACTGCTTCTGAACAGAGACATCTTCAACAGCTATTCAACAAAGAAGAGTTAGGCGATCATACTCCGTCTTAACTCCTCGGCCGTATGAATCAACTTGTAGCAGACAATGTTGCTACTGCTGACCCCTCATTTTTACAGGAACTCTTCCTTCATCAGCGTTTACCATGAAATGTTTGTATGGTACTTGCTGCTGCTCCTGATATGTCATATGATTTGGAGACCATTGCTGCTTTAGCTGACAAGATTGATGACGTAGCCACACCTACAGTTAATTCGGTAGAAACTCCTCCACTTTCAGCAGAGGTTCAACAATTACGCTCTCAAATTAGTATTCTTCAGACACTTGTTTGGTCTCTTCAGTGACCTCCCTTTCATTCTAAGTCAAGATCTAGGGATTTTTGACAGCTCTCAGCTAGTCCGACTCCTCAACAATTACGCTCTCAAATTAGTATTCTTCAGACACTTGTTTGGTCTCTTCAGTGACCTCCCTTTCATTCTAAGTCAAGATCTAGGGATTTTTGACAGCTCTCAGCTAGTCCGACTCCTTGCTGGTGTCACAATTGCTTAGGTGAGAAAGCTGCTAAGTGTGTCCCGCACTGTACTTGGAACTCAGGAAAATAACCCAGCCGGGCGTTGTTGGTGGCCAACATTCCCAACATCTCTCACAGTCACTTGTTCTACATTATTGATAAAACCTCTCGTTTAGTAGATACAGGTGCTGAAGTCAGTGTAATCCCTCCAACTAAGTCTGATCGGCATCGTCGTTTATTAAATTCCACACTTCAAGCTGCCAATGGTACTCAGATTGACACTTATAGTAAATGCTCCCTCACTCTCAATCTGCATTTTCGTACACCTTATTAATGGATCTTCACTATCACAGATGTGAAACAGCCTATCTTGGGTGCTGACTTTCTTGAACACCATGGTCTTATTGATATACATCGCAAGACACTTATAGATTCTCAAACAAATATTCAAACTACCCTACAACAGAATGCACACAGCCTTACTCTTAACCCTCTCTTTCTCTAACTGTTTTTCATCTCTCCGTTTAGGGTACCCTGAATTAACTGAACTGTGAAAAGGTAATACTCCCGTTAAGCACAACGTCGTTTACCATATTCAGTCGTCAGGACTGCCTGTATCTGCTGGAACTTGACAACTTCCCAAACAGTTGACAATCGCTCACTCAGAGTTGTCTCACAAGATGGAACCGGGAATCATACGTTCTTCCTCCAGTCAATGGTCCTCTGCCTAACATATGGTCCCAAAGAAGACTAGTGGTGATTGGTGATCATGCAGGGACTATAGGGTGCTGAATAGGATCACAGTACTTGACCGTTATCCCATCCCACACATTCACGATTTTGCATCCACTTCATACAGCACTAGTATTTTCTCAAAGCTAAATCTCGTTTTTTGCGTGCCCACACCTTTTGCATTTCAGTCGAATGCCCTTTGATCTAAGACATGCAGCTCAAAAATATCAGTCTTTTATGGATATGGTACTTCATGGTCTTGAGTTTGCCTATGTACACATTGATGACGTGTTGGTAGCTAGTTCTGATGAGGTCAAACACAAAAACCAACTTACACATATATTCGATCGTTTTAAAAATTTGGGAGTCTTCATTAACCCTGACAAATGTGAGTTTGGTCTATCCTCATTACACTTTCTTGGTCATAGTCGTTGAAAATGGTATCCAACCATTAGAGTCTAAAGTATCTGCTGTCACTGATTTCCCTTTACCTCATTCTCAGCGTAAACTCTGACAGTTCTTAGGTCCCATTAATTTGTACCATCCATTGATCCTTCACTGACCTCAAACTCTCCTACCTTTATACTCTTTACTCTCTTCAACTCCTGCTCGTTCTGGACTGATAATTTTGTCAATGTATTCCATAATGCCAAAAGTGCACTAGCTGAAGCCAGTCTACTGTATCATCCTAAGCCTGATGCTCTGACTGCTATTATGTCCAATGCTTCAGATTTAGCTGTGACAGCTGTTCTACAACAATTCATAGATTATCAATGCAAGCGTATAGCCTACTTTTCTCACAAGTTAACTCCCACAGGAGCTAGATACAGCACTTATGATAGAGATGTATTCACTGTATATTTATGCATTCGTCACTTCATATACTTTGTTGAAAGTCGTACCTTTTCTGTTTATACTGATCACAAACCACTCACTCTATGTTTACAAAGTCTGATAAACGTTCACCATGTCAGTGTCGACATTTGGACTTCATATCGCAGTTCACAACTAACATCAGACATGTTCATGGTCCATTGAATCCAGTGGCTGATGCATTATCTCACATTGAACTTTATCAGCTGTCATCATCAGACACAC
Organism: Amphimedon queenslandica; assembly: GCF_000090795.2. Lineage (NCBI taxonomy): Eukaryota > Metazoa > Porifera > Demospongiae > Haplosclerida > Niphatidae > Amphimedon > Amphimedon queenslandica. The sequence continues at coordinate 44,926 of NW_003546495.1, read as the reverse complement.
CCCCAGTAATTAAATTTGAGGACATGGCTCTAGCTCAAGGAGATTGTCAGTTTCTTTCTGAGGAAACTCCTACACTCTCCATTTGGAACAATTTCTATTCATCATTGTAATCTCACTCCCTGTTGTGACACTTCTAAGGGAACACCCCACTCAGCCGTACTGCCTTCATCTTATCGTACCGTATTCGACTCACTTCATTCGCTCTCACATCCTCACATTCGTTCTACTGTGAAGCTGATTTCATCTCGATTTGTTTGGCCTCGCATGGCTTCTGATATCAAGTCATGGAGTCACTTAAGTCTCCCCTGTCAAAGGTCAAAGGTACATACACACATTGTCTGACCTGTAGGTACTTCCCCTCTTCTACTACATGGTTTGACAATATTCACATTGATATAGTGGGACCACTCGCCTTATCTCATGGTTTCACATATTTACTTACATGTATAGACAGGTTCACTAGATGGCCTGAAGCCTTTCCTTTGCGTGACATATCTGCTCTAACAATTGCTCGTGCTTTAGTAGCTGGTTGGATATCACGTTTTGGTGTCCCTTCTACAGTTACTACTGATAGAGGCAGTCAATTTGAATCGTCTGTCTTGGCTCAACTCACTCGTTTATTAGGTACTGTTAGATGTCATACCACAGCATACCACCCTCAAGCTAATGGTATGATAGAGAGATTCCATTGTGAACTGAATGCTGCCTTAAATGCCCAATTTGTACTGCTGTTTAAGAGGACTTACCCAGCTGAACTAGTTTATGGTACAACTGTTTGTCTCCCTGGTGAATTTTTCTCTCCTACAAATTCACTTTCACTCTCAAAGTTCTCAGACTATGTTGCTCGACTCAACTGTGACATGCGTTCTCTTTCACTCACTCCAGTACGCTTTCCATCAACTCGATGTATTTATATTCTGGATTCACTCCCTTCTTCACACGTATTTATTTGAGGCGATAGAGTAAAGAAACCTCTTTAACATCCTTATGATGGACCATATAAAGTATTGGAACGTACTGAGAAATATGATGTCATTGATATTAATGGTACTCGAGACACCATATCTGTTGATCGTCTCAAATCAGCACATATAGACAAAACTATTACCATTATTCTCCCTAACCACGATTCTCTCTTAACTAATACTTCTCATTCTCACTCTACTTCCTCCTCTACTCCTTTGACTACTGACAGTTTTAAGGCCAACACTACACGTTTGGAGACTGACAGTACTGGCTTGGACACTGACACTAATTGCTCCAAGACCAACGGTACTCACACGGATACCAACATTACTCATTCTAGTCAACGCGTTCGTTTTCCTAAGCTACTCAATATTTGATCATTCGTTCACTTGTTCTCTGGAAGGGGAGTACTGTAGGGTATACTAACTATACTTATTGTATGTTTATCATTTATTATAAGTATCATGTATTATTATTAATGTTATTATTATTATTTTGGCTATTATGGTTTCAATCATAAGAAGAATATATATTTTATTTTATTATTATTGTTATTATCATTATTTTATTATTATTGTTATCATTGTTAATATTCAGTGGTATTTTCACGCATGTGCAGAACCCTCACATGTTCTTTAGTTCATTATTTTCTCCTTTTGTTCTCCATCTCATGTCTGGCTACTCTTTTTATATCATTATTATTGTTATCCATGTCAAACCTATCTTATTTGATGACAACATTTTGACAACTAAACTATTTGTTGCTAACTGATTTAGTCTGGGCTTACTAGCTGCAACAGCTTTAATATGCATATGTAGTGAACCAGATGTGTACACAATTGAATATGTACAAGATTGAACAAGTATTAAGTATAAGTATGTCATTTTTGTATGCCAATATGTTCCGTTCCACTGACAAAATTAATAACCATTGAACCCATAATAATTCAGCTGTTATATTTAATTTTGGTGCTATGCAAGCTTTATAACTACAGCAATTATCCAAAAACTCATTGGTATGTACGTCTTACTAGTCACTTCTGTCAATAAATTTTATTACTCAACAATAAACATACTTGCAAAAAAGATAGCAAATATTTTGCAATTTTATCACAAAAAGTAGGATTTTCTAGCTTTTTAGCAATAACGCTAAAGAACTCCCCCTTTGGGCTGTAAAATTAATTGCCTGTGTGAGAGTGAATCTTACCTACTAAATACCATATAGCAGGTAACTGTTCAGAGAGTTTAATTTGGCAATTTGCTAAATTCCCTTCAGTGGAAAGAAATAAGACTTCTGTGATTCCTAGACAGCATTACCCAGATCAAACTTGCTACACACTTCAGTTCTTGTTATTCCCCATGCAAAACTGCTGCAGCTGTCTAATAATTTTTTTTAAAATGAAAAGTGCTATAAGTATTTCAAAAAGGGCTGATATCCTTACAGCCTTTTTACAACCAATTATCATTCTACAACATGCATGCATTCACAGTTAAGAGTAAAATATTGCCTATATCTACATCATCAGACAGACTAAAAAATTTGACATAAAGTAGCCATCAATTGTTATTTTCTTATTACTGCATAGCATGCATGTATGTAATTAATGTATTACTAATACACTTTCTTTACAATTTGTCCTCATCATCAGAATAGTATAACAATCTACTTTGTGGCATGGCAGGTGATTAGTGTCAACATTGTGTGAGGCAACAATTTTATAAATACTATTTCACATTAAACTCATAGAATTTTTATACCCAATAGATAACCTTTCATTAATGCAGAATTAATTATAATATTAGTGTTTATAAGTGTGGTTTCATATAAAATGGCCAAGGATTTTCACTGTTTAGGTTTAATAAGAAGTAATTTTTAGATATTGTAAGGTATACAGAATATAGTAGGGTCGCTGCGAATGTTTGACATTATTTGCTAATCTCTTGAAATCACTAGTATATACGTTGTTCGTCATTGGAACGAAAGGTTAACAGAGGACTGTATAGAGGTCGTGGATATTATTACACAGTGCCTTGTTAGTACATAGGAAGTTGAAACATTAAAGTATTTGTCAGAGTGCTGTGCTACAGCAGCTATCTTTCAAAGTGTTGTAGTTGGTTGACTAATATATCTTATTAGTGAACAGTCACTGGAACTTTCGCCTGAAAGCAACTTCACAGCTCTCCAAGTTGGGAGTGTCTATCAGCACTTAAAAAAGTAGGATGTCAGATTTTAGTTTATTTAGTAAGAGAACATTAATCTACAATTTCAGGCTAGGAGTTACGTCATTGTCAGTGAGGTACAACAACACGTGTGAATTAAGGACACTTGTTTTTTTAAGATTAAATTCACAAGGTTTGTTTAAGAGATTCACAGCAAAGAACTGATTCAAGCAGAATAGCACTTACCTAAATTAAAGCCTTAAAGCAATGTCACTCTACTGTTTTTAATTCATTGTCCTTGTAGAACATTGATAGTAGCCACAAACTCATGAGGTAGTAATTATTATTGATTTCGAATAATACATTATGCAATGCATCTTTACACAGAATATAATAGATGATGACTGTATTGATGGTTATAGTGGAGAATCATTTACCTCAATGAATCCGCTAATAATAGAGCTGATATGCTTTTGTCAACTTTTCATTAATTTTGTCACTAAGTATGGCCTTCCAAGCAATGTATGACGTAACATAAAGCGGGGAATTTTGGTGTAGCAGAGTTCATGAATCAAGCTGTGACTGACATTCACTTCATCAGAGTTATTTACATCAATGAAGAACATGGCATGTCTGCTTTCTTAAACTTCCTTGCTGCATTTGGACAACAGTACACTACAGTCGATTCAGTCATGCAAGAATTTCCAGTTATGATACTGAGCCACCATTTTATTTCACTGTGACCGCACCCCTTTTCAATGAAAGATTATCAAGTCTTTCAAAAAGTAGAAAATGCTTTACACAAATAATAGGGCTGATGTACGTGTGTACAAACAAACGTACATACAAACATACATACTTGTCTCATTTATGTGGGGCTTGCTCAGGCTCGCCCTAAATAATTGTCCGTTAAAAAATACTTCGTTTCTTTTCTGTTAATTTTTTTAGAACAAATTTTACATATGGGCAAGATTAATCAAATTAACAAAGCAATAATCATGCACAAAATGATAGTCTAACAGACTAGCAAAAAAGAAATTAGCAAAAATGTATTACCAAATACTGGCAAAAATAATAATTAAGGATGCATTGTGATTGGTTTAACTCTTTATAAGCTAACAATGCCATGAGGTGAGTGTGTGCGGTTTGCAGTAATGGCTAGCAACTATGGCGGCAGTCCTTGCAGTTAGGCACACCTAGATTTGTTGTAAACATATGTCAGTACAGTAAAAGAAAATCTGTACACAATCAAAGGATTTGAACATTTATTAAGAGACATGGTCCTAGGATGTTGAGTCATTTACTACAACTTGTTCTACCAAATAGAAGAACAGCTTCTTCTCAGTGTTAATAATGATCTCTCTAGTTGTTGCAATTATTCCCAAATCCAGTTGTAGATCATAGGTCTCTGTAAACTATCATCTGATGAACATTAGGACATTAGAATTTAAACATTCATAATTCATAGTTTGGTTACTTTTTATTCAGTTTTATTTTATAATAATGATATCAGTTCATTATAAAAACCATTATTAGTTACTACCTATGAGATTTACATCATTTTTATGGTTATCAAATACACTTACTTTGGAATTGATTAGGATGTACCACTGCCAGAAACAGCTGAGGAAGACCAGATACATGTACTAGCAATAATTAATCCCTTGTCAGAATGACTACAATAACCAATGTGACAATATCTCTTTTTCAAGCAACATTGACTCGTTGGATGTGCATATTTATATCTATGCATTGCATTTCAGGAGTCAAAAATTGATTATCAGTTAACAATTAAATGCAAAGTAATGCAATGTAAATAATGTCCACAATTCCATGCATCAAAACATTATTAATATTAAAGTGCCATACACCAATCAGTTAATAAAGTTAGATATTGCATAAACCCTTTATACTTTGTTGTTAGAGAAAATTTTTTGTGGTTCTTAAGGACAGAGTAGTCCCTTGCTTTGTTTGGAACATCAGCTTTGTTATAGCACAAGCAAAGGTACAAGTATAGGTGAGAGATGCAAATACAAAAGGAGGAATACTCTCTGCTGCTGTAGAAAAGATTTTCAAGTTTGACAATGTTAGAACCTGCACCTGCAAAGAAACATGCCAAATAATTTGTTGTGGTTACATTAACCCGCTTCGCAATGTTCCATGGAAGTAACAAGGTGCATATATTTTGCCTTGTCCCAATCACTTGCATTGCTTTCCTTTTTAGAAAATTTGACTGTAGTAAACAGATGTCGCAGCTTATTTAAAATGTTAGATGTGAACATAGAAATAATTATTTCTTTGGTATACTAGCTGTCAGTACAATATAAGAATAATTAGCAAAAGCCTCCATCATGCCTTTAACTTTCTAGATATCTTCTTGAAACTGTGACAGTTCAGCAAAACAATGCAATAATTATAACATTTTGAAGGATTACAGATTAAATGTTTCTGTTCTTGTCTTTTAATGTCAACATGGACACTAGCTATTTGAAAGCAGTATAAAACACTTCCACATTATCTGTTAACAGTTCATTAAGCTCAGTGCTTTTATTGCAGAAATTAATCTACAACAGTAACTGTGCACTTGCTTTATGTATTAAGCACAACTGCATGCGATACACTACAAGTAAAATACAAAAAAACGTTACAAATTGAATAATAGTATGATTAAATTGGGACAAAGGTAAGGAAACAATAGGGTACTTGCAAACTGTTGTGGTAAGATATCCTATACTCTACTGCAGGAAGATTATTGCACCAATTAATAACAAATTGGCCAGCTATCTGATAGCAATATCAGCCTTTTTTTCATCCATTGGTGTAGGATTTCTTACCATACCAGTTTGCAAGTACCCTCATGGTTCCTTTTTTCCCCATTCAATTCTACCATTTTTACATTTTTTATTGAAGTTTAGGCCAAAGTGTTCACCAAAGTTAATAGAGGCAGGGTCAGTGGTAGTTATATTACTTATGAGTAATAACCAGTAGCTTGTAGTAGCCATAAGTCTGATAGCAAGCAGGAGCATTGCAGCAGGCAGTAGCATTAGTGCAAAGCATCTTGTATTTCTCTAGTTTCTTCTCCTATCAACCCTACGCTATTCTTTATTGGCTGTCGTGGTAGCCAGCTGCATCATTATAATATCTATGCCTAGCTCGTCCATGGGATCTATAGGTACCGCCAACGTCTGTCTCAATGGGATTCCAGCTCCAGCTTTGAGCAGTACATCGTCCTGGGGGTCTTGCCCCGGCCGCTTATTGGACAAAGAGCTATGAGGCATCACATATGCCGTGTTAGCAGCTACAATGTCTTCCACAGAGGTTCCAACCCCAGGTATAAAATTGTTTATTGCATTCATGGGCCTGGTACAGTACTACACATGGGACCAGGCATGTAAAGCTCTCACTGATGTTATCCTCGGTCAAGTTTCCCCTAGGTTTTAGTCCAATATGTATATGGTTTCATTATATTCAATAGTGCAAAGGAAAATGGTTCTCAGCTGCAGAGCAGGTTCGACTGTTAGGGATATTAGAGCATTGGTCACAAGTGATCTTTCCCCATGGCGTACTGCTTTCTAGACCCCAATAGTTCAAAGGTGTGATGCTTGTTGGTGACTTTGAAGGTAGTCACCTTAATACCTATAGTTAGTGACTCTTGGGTTAGCTACTGTGCTTAACTAATTGAGGTGCTAACCACTAGGTGGGAAGGTGGTCATGTAATTGAGACACCCCTCCTCAGGTTGCCAATGGCAGTGGTTAGCACAGGTAATTTAATTTTAGTGCTGCTGAAACAGTTGCTCAGTATTTCCATTCTGAGCCTTTATGCAGTTATGATTAAGGCCGGCCTAATCAGGGAGGGGGAGTCTCCCCGTTTTGAGGTGTTTGGTCTGGTCATTGATATATCTTTTATCTGCGTAGTAGGTGCTGTGCGTCTTCCAGTCAACCCAGACTTGACTCTCTTGGGCAGAGAAATCCCATTTCGAAGGGTGTCTGCTTTTGCAGCCGAGAAAGACACTACGGCAGGCTCTGTGGCATTGTCAGCAACCAGCCTTGTTGTGGAAGGTCTCCCTTCTATTCCAACAAAGCTGGTGGAAAAAATTCAGAGGTGGGTATTTGTGAATTTAGCTCTACTGCTGCAGGATGCTTCCTCTAAATCTGAGGAGCTACTACTACAACAGCACTGTTCACCAGTGATGATCTTCCATTCTGTAGAGCAGGCCCAAAAGGAAAAGAAACAAATAGTGGATATTGTTTCATGGGCGAGTGCCATCTCCATCTACGTTGCTGTTCTGGCAGCAGCTTTGGAGACCACAAAAAAACAGGTTGTGGGCCTCGTAGCTCACATGTACTTAACGACAGAGTTGGCAAGAGATTTGGGAGGAGGACAATGGCAATCTTACGATGTAGAATTTCGGGTATGGGGAACTGTAAAGGGGACATGTAAATGGGGAGAACTTAACATTTTTCAACTTATGTTCTTTAGAACAACAACAAATGTTTACCAAAGAATGTTCAATTTCCTGCTGATTGACATATGACCAGTACCACTAATCAATCACTGGTCAAATGAAGGGACAATGTTGGAGTATTATAGATCGGATTGTTGCACCTTATGTACAGAACAATTGGCAAGAATTAGGTGTCACCGGTAAACACTCTTATTTGGCCTTGTTTGACCGCTTTTCAGGGGAAATCACACCAGCAATATTTTGCAAGCTTGCCACTTACCAGTTACCGCATAATTCAATTCAAATTGCTGCGTGCTGTACAGATAGACCCCAGCCTATACATTTTATTGTGAATAAGTTGGCAAAATTGTTCCTCAGAAATTGCTTCTAATCATGGTACGCAAATAAAATTGTGGTACAGTTACATCAGGATGTGGAAAATTTAGTGCCTGTAGACATCTGTCTCAGTGTAGTAAAACCATTGCATGCAAAGTGGCTCTTTCAACTTCATCAATATATCAAAAGCAGACCTGATATTGTTATCAATGGATTTAGAGCAGCAGGTATTTCGGACAAACTATTATAGTAGTTATTAATACATAATAGTGACAAAAATTGGTTTTGTGATTAATTAATGAATGATTGTTTAATATATTTATTAAATTTATTTCTTTTAAAGCAATCAATAATATTTTTCCACATCATGGCTTAATTAATTTTATTTAACAGTTGATAGGTTGTAACCATAAGGTAATGATGTGGCAAAAGGTATGGCATAATAATCCACAATGCATTGTACGACTCTGTTTCTCCTATGGTTATACGACAGAATAGTTTTACCTTTTGAATATGTAGCTGTTCAAATTGTGAGTATCCTTACTGACGTCAGTAAAAAAGTGAGTGATACACATCACTTCAACATCAACTAAAAAAATGCTACAAGCAACTATGCAATGACAGCTTCTTGCAAAAAGTATCTGTATGACATGATCAGTATGACAATAAGGTGCTTGTCAATGGATTGTGTGTGTACTGCTGAAACTATTAATGAGGGAATTGCAGCGTCAGTAATTGTTGCCCAAAGGTCATACGTGCATCATTAAGCTCATTGTTTTGTGTTATTAAATCTTTGTTGGCAAATTTAAGAATGTGTGCTGGACAATATCTTAACCTAGACTCATCAGCTTCTTCAGAGTCCAGTCTTAAATTTTTGGCAGCTGGTTCATTATCAGGACACACTGTGTTGGTTCTAGAGACTTCATTGGCACTTGTAAGTCTCTAGCTAGTACTTTATCAAATAACAACTTCTCTACTTTCTAACATTGGTACTTGTGAAGTTCTGGGTGCAATGGACTTCTAATTCTCCTTGCTTCAAATCATAGGAATACCTCCTTTCAGATTTAATTTTACATACAATCGAACCACCACGCTTTATAAAACTTAAATGCAGTATATAAATCTTTCTGGGTACATGGCCCACAACAACATCGTCGTTTACTGTTGATTTTAAATCTTCCATGTTTCTGGGCTCCCATTGACATGTTAACTGTTGATTTAGTTTTGGTGTCCTAATTGCCTTGTATAAGATATGTCCTCTCAGACACCAAGTGTTGTCAATAAAACAAATGCTCATCATCAATGTGACTTCATTCACGTGTTTGCACAATTGCCAGCGTGTGTATTAATTGGTGAGTGTAGTTGTGGTTATTACGCAGTAGTAAAAGCGAAATTTAAACTCAAGAAAAACCTGATCTGTTGATTTAATGAAATTTTATCCATACCAAGTATACCCGTTTAAGGTATTTTTGTTTCAAATAATTATTAGGAATGTATCATTTTTGTAAAGACAGAGTAATTAACTTACCTGAATCATTTATAGTAGTAGTATTTGATAAAATTGACTAGAAACATTAGAGGAAAGAGGTATACTAGGAGTTGTAGCTCTGACATAGCAACATTGCTACATAGATTGAAGGAATAATACCTGCAAGAGCTCTTAAACTCTAAAGTTTGACTGCAGTTTATTGGTGCCTAAGGGAGGTGCTGCTTCATTGTTACTACAGCAGTCCACATACCTATCAAAATCTGAGTCAGGTTCACTATTCTCATAGCTAGAAAACTCATTCAAACACCTCAAAACAACGTGTGGGTCAGAAAGGCTTTGTAGATCTTTTACTGCATTGACACATGTTTACAACAAATCTAAGTGTGTCTTTAACTGCTTTTTGCAAGGACTGCTGCCATAGTTGCTAGCCATTACTGCAAACTGCACACACTCGTCTCATGGCATTATTAGCTGATAAAGAGTTAAACCAATCACAATGCATCCTCAATCATTACCTTTGCCAGGGGCAGATCTAGAACTGGATTCTTGGGTGGGCCTTGATGATTTGGGTGTGGTAATTAGTGGATGTGGCCAACAAGGCCAGAATTCAGAATCAAAATTTTGAAGATTAAAGTTGTTAAAATGAGCTCCTTTGTGGTTTAAAAATTGTTTGCATAGTCATGCTTCAAAGTTTACATAGTCATCCACATGAAAAAGTTTATTTTAAATTACTGCACAAAATTTTTGGGTGGGCCTGGCCCACCCTGGCCCACCCCTAGATCCACCCGACCTTTGCCAGTATTTGGTAATAGATTTTTGCTAATTTCTTCTTTGCTAGTCTGTTAGACTAACATTTCGTGCATGATTATTGCTTTGTTAATTTGATTAATCTTGTTCATATGTAAAAATTTGTTCTAAAAAAATTATCAGACAAGAAATGAAGTATTCCTTAACTAAAAATGATTTAGGGCGAGTGTGAGCAAGCTCCAGATAAATGAGACAAGTATGTATGCAATAGATAGAACATGGCTTTGAGTGGTTTACCAGATATACACCGAAAATGATATTCATACTATAGAGGGCGTAGCCCAAGGGTTTATGAAAATCAGTGGAGGTGTATATCTGATAAACCACAAAGAAGCCATGTTTTATATTTTTTGTACTCATTGGAAGAGTGTTGTCAAGGTTTACCGGCAACAGTCCTCAGGATTCCCATTGTCCTTTACCATAAAGATTCTGAGAAGGAATACCTAACCTTCTGTACCATTATATGTCCCATTATCCTCGTAGGGCAAAAAAGACAAGAGGGACAGTCCCAGTAATGTCCTCTTTACCATGAGCATATTATGCTGTCTGTCCTGTCCCACTGTCCCCTTAGAACAAGAGGGATGGTCCTAGTATCGTCCCACCGGTGTCACATACCATGATCATATTATGCTGTCTGTCTTGTCCCACTGTCCCCTTAGGACAGGAGGGACGGTCACAGTAATGTCCCACCTGTCCCATACCTTGATCATATGCTGTCTGTCCTGTCCCACTGTCCCCCTAGGACAAGAGGGACAATCCTAGGAGCATCCCGTCTGTAGGATGCCGTGGTATATTTATTTGTTTATGTCACTCTAGAATACAAGTGATGGAAAACCAATCAGCTGTGTAGTCACACTGTGCATATGTGTTGTGTTGCGTTTCTTGACAAGTGACAGACAAGCGTCATAAAATTATAAAATATGATATGTTTAACTAAGTTTTTTTAAATGTTTGACTTAGTAGTCTTTTATTGTGTCTGAAACACAAATACAGAATGAAAAACAAGAATGTATGTGCTCTGACATGCTCCTTGTAATTTTTGAATACTTTGATAGCCAAAAAAATGTCTGCTCACAAATTTCTGTATTAATCTATAATGTTAGTAATAGACCAGAACATTTATTATGTCATGAATAACCTTGCCAAGTTCATAAATGTTGTTGGGATCACAGTTCTCTTTACACCACTTGTCTGTTTGCTCTTTCATGTGAAACTTATCAACTACAATTGTCAATTGCAATATGAAGTTTGAAGTTATAGACCTTCTATGAAGTGCATATTTCTTAAGATGACAGCCATCGTCATGGATAATATTCTCTGCAGATATAAATGAGAGTGAATTGTACAACTGTACATGGTAAAATGTAAACCTACTTCAATCAGAGGCTAGAAAAAGATTATCTTGCAAAAGCTGGTGCAGCTGGCCATAAACTTGCCCTTTTGATTCTGACCTGAACAATTCCGCTACATGTATAATAATGCCACAAGGCCATATAGCAGCTAGAATCCCTACATATAATGAAACCTGCAATAATTTGTAACATACAACACACCTGCACTACGAATATTTAGTCTTTGTCCTTTATCTTTTTCTATACCACAAGTAGGCTTTTTGACTCTTTCGGCATCATCTTCAATAAAAATCCTATTACACACAGTGTTCATGTTAACAGAGCATAAATTTTTGCTTACCCTTCCGCATCTTTTATAACAAGTCTTTGCGTCTCAGCTTTCTTGGCCATTGGCTCTGACACTGATGTGTCTTTTGGGAAGGCAACACTAATTTTCTGTCGAGCACGGCTAGCAGTGTTAAGCAAAAATTCTTTTTAAATATTATCTTCATAGTCTTTAATTGCTGATATTGGAAGTGTAGATCCTGCAATCCATTTTGTAGCAACACCGGGTTGTCCTAGCAACAATACCTACATGTGATACACAATGTATATATACCTTACAAGTTACAATATGATCATTGTCAAGGATTTAATATTAGTAATTGGCAGTTTACTTGTTGAAGAAATTGCCAATAGTCTGCCATTTTGTTTATATCTGAGCATGCTCAATGAAACACGTCACAAAAATGGTCAAATGGGAAAGGTTACAATTACATGTACTTTCAATATGCAAATTAGCAAAATATTACTCTTGCTCAAATAGTGTGGTAAACCTCATCCAACATTAATGACAAATTATTAGTAATTTGCTAGATATATCCTTATTACATCATTGCCATTTTGTTCATCTAAGTTTTCATATCCATGGTATCAGTTATAGATATCAGCTTTTTGTTTGTATGACAGTTCTCCTATAAGTAACTCGGTGTCGTACATGTTCAGAAAATTCATTTCAAAAGCTGTCTCTTTTGAGGATATGAAATACGGCAAAGAATTCCAATTTTCACTGTAATGCAAGCAGCCATCGCAATTAGTTGTGTACCCGTAATACTGCAACAGCTTATATCCTTTCTTCCCACAATACTTGTGATAGTATTTGGATGGAATGGAACCAAACTTTAAAGAATAAACAGTAAGTTTGCTAGGACAATCTGACCGCAAGTACAATGGTCCACCACATGTAACACAGACAGACTGCTGAGGTATTAGAATAATTCCTAGTGGCTTTTCTTTCAAATCTGGTAGAGATATAATTTCTGATATTAGTAAAGTATCATCAACAAATGCTTGTGCATCTAGTAGTTTCAAGTTGTCCATCAATATTCTTCCAATTTCAACAGGAAGCGGACGTTCTGCTTTTTGAGAAGGTACAGCAGACTTTTAGATAATCAGGATACTCTTCTGGAAGAAATAGAACAGCAAAAAAAATCTACGAATCTCAGATACATTTTAAAAATGATCTTGTAGTAGATCCATCTTGTGCTTTACATGTGTGTGTGTGTGGCTTCATTCGACTATAGCAGTAGATTAGATTGACAGCGCAGTACAGTAAGAGAAGAACACTCAGTCTACCTGTCACCTGAAGATTAATCAGCACTGTCAAAATGTCATCACTATTATCAAGCCCAGATCCAGGGCAAAAGTTACAAGAGACTAGAGAGACACTGAAAAAATGCTGGGCTGTTGAACTAGACTGGAGCTTGTTTCCCTGTGAAGTTACTGCTGTAAGTCCAGCATGCACTTGTATTAATTATAGCTTGCAATTAATATGTTATGCATTATAATTGTCTGCAAGTATGTAGGAGAAACTATGTTTCAAAGGCAAATATAGATGCCATTTTGAGCCTCAAACGCATGTTCTGCGCTAGACCATTGCAATGTACACAAATTCATGCATCAATTTTTGGTTTAGATTCTACCTTAAATTTGTTGCAATTAAAAGTTACTTTAAGGTAGCTAATTTTGATCAAAGGAAGCCCTTATACTGTGATTGGCCCTATCAGGTGTAAGTAATACAATAGCTTTCATGGTACCATCAAAACTATTGTGTTATCTATGCCTCATGAAGGTTAATGACACGATGGATCGTCATATGTACCATAGATATCTATACGTATGTATTATGCTCAATAGATGCATGTGCATTATTCTGTTACAAATTAATTGCTCATATAGGCTTGCCATAAAGTATCTGAGGCAATTAGTGTACCTCCAACAGCTGTTTTGGTTAGTTTTCTGACTATCAACAGTTATGCGATATCACCCACAAAAATACAAGTTCCTAACACTGGGTGGAGTGAGTATGTTATAATTTGGCTAACTATATCTATGTTGACTGGAAGTCGAAAATCAACTCTGCATAGCTACATTGTGAGCCTGGTTAGATGTGCTAAGGAAGAAATTGGATGTAAAGATCAGTTTGTAACATGTTATCATATTTTAAAACCACATTCATAATGTACATTGCTTTTTATAAATAATTTTGTTTCATACTGCAGATGAATGGCAGTTTCAGGATGCTGAAGATGGGAGAGTTAATGTCACTCAATGGAGGGAGATTACTAGGAATTTATGACGAATTTTCAATATTTCTCTCTAAACTCAACCTTTTTAAAGGGAAATGCTTGTCCAACTCTCATGAAATGAACCAGTTTCTTGAGTTATACAAGGGCAATAGTTGGACTTGCTCCACAGGTAGCTTTTATGATAATTTAGCTTCTCCTTCATTTACACTTTCTCATTTAGTCTACCATCTCTGTTGTACTATTATTAATTATTACTGATATTAGTAAGATTAATGAGCTTTTATTTAGTTACAGGAGATGCCAATTTTTCTATGGATAAAACATATCTTGTTGGTGGGTATCATCAACCAGCTTTTGCCCGTTACTATTATGATTTAGTATAACTTTATTTTATAAATACATGTACATGTAACATCTCTGTAATGCCACATCCTACTTTGTTAGTGGCAGAGACATGTGAGACAACGTACAGATGTCTTTTACTCAAAAGGACTGTCCATCTTAATGCAATTTTCATAAGGGGACAGTGGGATAGGACAGACAGCATAATACGCTCGTGATATGGGACAGGTGGGACATTACTGGGACCGTCCCTTTTGTCCTAAGGGGACAGGACAGACAGCATATGATCATGGTATGGGACAGGTGGGTCATTCCTGGGAACGTCCCTCTTGTCCTAAGGGGATAGTGGGACAGGACAGACAGCATAATATGATCGTCGTATGGGAAAGGTGGGTCATTCCTGGGACCATCCCTCTTGTCCTAAGGGGACAGGACAGACAACATACTATGATCATGGTATGGGACAGGTGGGACAATACTGGGACCGTCCCTCTTGTCCTAAGGGACCGGACGGACAGCATAAAATGATCATGGTATGGGACAGGTGGGACATTTCTGGGACCATCCCCCTTGTCCTTAGGGGATAGTGGGATAGGACATACAGCATAATATGCTCATGGTGTATGCAACAGGTGGGACATTCCTGGCACAGTCCCTTTTGTTGACAATTTGACTGAAGGTTATGCATCCTATATGCATCCTCAGAGTCCTTATGGTAAAGGACAAAGGACTGTTGCCGGTAAACCTGGACATGTATGGATTGAAAGGCATAATGATGAATATTTAGGCTTACCTGTCGCCAGTTAGAAATCGTCCAGTAGTATCAAAAATCATAAAAATACTTTTTTAAGCGGCCACACCATTTTAATAGCCGTCAGCTTGTCAGTTTACACAAGGGCAATTCTTAATGATATTCATTGCCCTAGCAGGAAGTTTACATCATACTTTCTCCAATTTGAGACCCAGCTTGATTTAAGCTTGATTTTAAGGTTTTGAAGGGAGAAATTCCTTCAGAGGAATTTTCCTGATTTTTTTCCCGTGGACCTTTCAGGACAAAACTGTCCTGGGCAAAAGGTCAAATTTCACGGAATCTCCTCTTTCCCTGGTGTATGAGGGATAAATCTGATACACTAAGGTGTATCAGGTTTATCTCTCATACACCAGGGAAAATCCATCGGGTATCATAGATACACCACTGAGCGGCACTTTCATCTTATGGCTTCCTATGGTACAAGTATGTATGTACGTTTGTTTGTACACGTACGTTAGCCCTACTATTTGTACAAAGCATTTTCTACTCACTTGATAATATTTCATTAAAAACGGGTGCGCTCACAGTGAAATAAAATGGCGGCTCAGTATCGTAACTGGAAATCTTGCAAGACTGAATCGACTGTAGTGTACTGCTGTCCAAATGCAGCAAGGAAGTTTAAGAAAGCAGACATGCCATGTTCTTCATTAATGTCTGATGAAGTAAAAGTCAGTTACTGCCAGAAATAGCCTGCTGAACTAATTTGGAGCCAAGAAACTGCTACGGTTGCCTATCTAGCTATATCATTTGTGCAATCACTGCTTGCAGCTATTTTTAATGCGTACTAAATGCTATCTAGCAAGGTAACTTAATTGTTGCTGAGGTCATAATGGTAGATTATCAAGAACTACACCCACTAAGTTCTGAGTCTGCTCAGCCTTTGCACTATCATCATCTTGCATGAGTGTTGTTTGTGTATGAAGATCCATTGTATGTACATTGCTTTGCTGGTGAGGCTCGCCCCTTTTATGTTTTACATTCGTCTAGTATTATGGTACATTTCTTGATTTCTTTGCTTCTGTATTTCTCTATTTTGTATTTCTTTGTTTCTTATTCCTTATGTCAGTAGTGCCCTAGTAATTGATGTTCTACTAAAGGATAAGACATGGCATGCAGATATCATACAAAACATGCAGTTCATACAGGACAGCCTAGGAGCAATCTTTCATTATAAGAAACAAGTACTATCAATAGATCTTTTACTTACTTGTAGGGATCTGTAAGACATGAATTGGATGGCTACACAGGGTTAGAGCTTTTGCAGCCTCAGGCATCTGATTTGCACTTTCCATTATTTGGAAGACATTGTGTAAGATCATCACGTAATCATGGGACTCCTGGGTGCTTTAATAAGTTAGTGAATAAAAAATTGGTTGCAAATGACTAAAAACCAGTGTACATGCCACCGTCTACTTCTTATTAATTTTCACAGGGCATTTTTGGTGCGGCTTATCAAGTACTTTTAGTATGTAACTTCATGTCTCCAATCAGCCTTCCGCCTCAATTAAAATGAAAAAAAGACACAGAACAGTATTTTACAAGTACATAAAAAACTTAAAAAAACAAGTGCAAGTAGAATTCTGGACGACCAACGGAAATACAAAATGAAAATCTTACTCTCGTGACGCAAATTCTACTCTACATTGTCCTTTTAATGTTATTATGTAAGAATTACAAATCACCTTGCAATGTAGAGTAGAATTTGCATCACGAGAGTAGGATTTTCATTTTGTATTTTCGTTGGCCATTCGGAATCATACTTGCACTTTTTCTTGAAATATTTTATGTTCTTGTTTGTGTTGAATTTTTTTACACTATTTATTATATTTCATCAGTTTTGATTGTGATATTTGTTGATTTTACACAAACAATAATTTTCTTTGTTGTTATGATCATGTCTTAAATTTACAGAGCGACAGCATTGAATTTACAGAGCAACAGCATTGAATAGATATGCTGAAGAATATCTACTATACTGATGATAAGTGAAATTAATACTACTTTTGAAATGAGTCCTTGTTTAAGAAGCAGCGAGTATTTATCTTCCCTGCAATCCAGTAACTATTCCTGTTGTTGCTGTTGTCAAGAATATTATCATTGCATATTATAAACATTAATTAATTATTGTTTGTGCTTTTTAATAATAGATCACACAACTGATAAAAAATAAAATGTAAGATTCATGCCTTTTTTTAGCTGGAAACCTCCACTAAAGTATTGCAGTTGATTCCAAGCATAGCTATGTATAAATAAATTTCTTGTTCAAGAGCATTAGATTAGAGCATGCGCGACCGCACCCAAATTTTGGAGCACATGCTTCTTTAAATAACAAAATGGTGTCATGCAGCTATGATTGTACTACCCAGCAGTCATGGCATCACTTTTTCCTTGAAGACTGATCACGTCAATTTAGTTGGCGAGGTGTATCTCAATAATACCTGGTGCTACAAGGATAATTTTTACACAATTCTACTCCAAATGGCTATGTGTGGATCCATGTTCCATCAGATCAGACTAACTTTCTTCATGATGATGACGATGAAGATGAAAAAAGGTGGCAAAACAAAACATCCGTTTTGCCAATTTTTGAATTTCCTATTAGACAAGGCTTACAGCCACGCTAGTGGTACCAACGGAGTCCTCTGGTCAAGATAAGGTCCTCAAAGAAGTCAAGTAAGCATAGGAGCTTGTTTTTCCAGTATAGCAAAGCTGCCAGCCATTTTGCTGGGGGTGAATCCTACTTAGTAATGCTACTGCGTTTCTAATAGGCGGTAGCCTATATGTAGGATTAAGGTTGGTTTTTAAGATGGCGACCATTTTCATGATTTTCAAACATTCATAACTCTTTTATCTTAGGATGTACACCCTTATAAATGGCTTAGATGAGCTCTCCTTCACTGAGCAATTCTAGTACCCTTAAAGTGGACTGTAATGTAGCATGCAGTGACGTAGGATTTTTTTTACCACTCCAGTTTGCACTACCCTCGTGTTTCTTTACTTTTTTAAATTCGATCCTACTACTTTTACATTTTTAATGTTTTGTATCATTGGCGGTAGCCTATACGTAAGAAGCTTTAGCTGTCAAAATGGCCCCAAATTAGGGTAAAATCCAACTTTTGCATTCATGAAAATAAAAGTGATGCACCTGTTTTTCTTTATGCTTTTTATTACATTATAACTTTTATTAATTTTGTCGAAGAGTATGGAGTATTTTTTTAAATTTTACAGTGACACTGTAAGATGTATGTGCCTTCCAAAGAGCTTTGGTTTCTTTAAAAAAGGAAACAGAACTTATAGCCATCGTTTGACATCATACAAAAAGGCAAAAAGTAGCAGCAATAAAATTACATTATAAAATTCAGTTTAACAATGATACACTATACTTGTGTTTTTTCCTGGATCATTTTACTATTAATGATTATAAATCATAATTTGTTATGAATAGCATGGCAAAAAAAATCTGGATTCAAATCTGAATAGTTTGAAGCAATTTAAACGCTACCAAATATCTTGCAATTGAAGCTAGATGCACCTGCCTTCTTTAACACTTCATTTTCTCCATAACTAGTTACTGGAACTAGTGTATTTTGTGCTTTACACCTGTGCCTTGCACGCGTTAAGGCTGAGTAGAATCACTGAGAGTTTAAAAAGATTAAAAACCGTATTCTTATTAGCGAAATAACAGAGCAGGGGAAGAAGAGAGAGAGATGACAAGGAGCGAGAGATAAAGAGCTATTCACAAAAATCAGAGCACATGGCATTGTGTATAACAATAGCGCACGCCACCTGGGTGTAACCAGCCGGGTAACAACTAATAATAATGAATAATTAAAGAAAAGTAATACACTTAATAATAATGATATACAGGTATGCATGCATGGTAAATAATTAATTACAGAGTACTCAATAATAAACTGCTTCCCCATACCTATTTGGTCGCCGGTGAGATCTTTGAGATTGTTGTATGGTAGTTTGAGTATCGGACGTACGATTACTTGTGCCATTAGTAGCAGTTGTACTACTTGTACCTGGTGCATTAGGAACACCAGCAGTGCCATCAGCAGTAGTATTTCTACCAGGTAGTACTATCAGTACTATCTGCAGTATAATTACTAATGTCCTGCTCCATAGGAAGAGGAATCACTGAGAATTTTAAAAAGGATTAAAAACCATATTCTTATTAACCAAATATCAGGGCATGAGAGGGAGAGAGAGAGATGAGAAGGAGAGAGAGATAGAGTGCTATTCACAAAAATCAGAGGAAATGGCTCTGTGTGTAACAATAGCGCACGCCGCCTGGGTATAACCAGCTGGGTAACAACTAATAATACTGTATAACAATTACATTCAATAATCACATAAATTGACTACAGGAACTTGCATTTCGTATTCTACTACTGTAAAATATGTCATCAATGTTTGCATTAATTTAGTTACTTAATAGTAACTAGAATATAATCAAAAAGTAATTGCTTACTACATTGCTGGTGTAACAACTCCTTTACTTTTGTCAACTGGGTTTTCAGTGTATTGAGTCTATGCATTGCTTTGAAAACATGTTAATAGTAATAGAATTATTAAATAACGTACATTGCTCTGTTTTTCATTCATTTACCATTTAAACATTATAATGATGTTACAGTAACCATGCCTTCCACCATAGCAAGTATTATTACTTCCCCCCATTTTAACAGAACGTAGGTATCCTAAGGCAACAAAAAATACAACATCAGACACACTAAATTTTTTTTTCAGTGGAAAACAAATTGATAAGTTGGTAATTGTTATGCAGCCAGATGCAGTAATATGCACTCATTTTCACAAAAATAATTATAAATTTACTTTCTTGACTGTGATTCAATGACTTCACTTTGCTTTGTCCAAACTAAGTTTGGACCAAGAAAAACTGAGATAAATTTTTGTCGGAACACAAGATAGGAAAGAGACTTTAACAGTTTCTTAGTCGCCCAATTTTGCTTTGGGATATTAGGTCCTCCTTGGGAACCCTGAGAGATAGGTTCTTCCTGTAATGCCAGTGGCATGACAAAGCATTGGTGGTTCCAGGATTTCACTGCAAGTAGGGTAAGTGTCATAAGGAAGTGGTCAAACAGTAGGTGTGGCCATGATTACACCCACATGTCATGTTCTTGAATTTAAGTTCGAGTTTAAGAATTTGAAGATTTCTATTTCCGCATTTTGTAAAGATATCCATTTGTAAATGGCTCTGAAATTGTGAATTAAGGGTTACTCTGCCATTGTTATGATCAAGAGGAAAAAATTCAGTACCTAAAAGATACATTCCATATGAGTATCAGTTGCTAAGGTCATTTTACTCTTGAAAAATCCTAGCTGACTATGATCAAGAACGATATGAAGGAGTCAGTTATTCTAGCTGCAGGTTATTGTAGATTATGACATCCTAAAGTTGCCATAGATATGGATCTATGAAGTGGTTCACTGGCTTGTTGTGTTAAATCATGCAGTTAGCAGCTTATTCTCCACCTATTATCACTTTGTTGCGCAAGATAATGCAGATTTTGTGATTAAAATTAGCTACATTTATGTTATTACTACTAAATCATTATTAACTGCTAATTATAACAAAGTCATCTTCCAGTAAGAAATTCTAGTTGCGCAATGCCCTCATTGCCAGCCCCTGCAGCTACCTATGTTTACATAACTACATGTGGTCGAGTGCTGAAACTGATAATAATTCTTCTTTTGAAGAGTGAACAGAGTGAGATCTTCTGATAATGATGACCATTATGAAGGCTAGTTGACTCCAGTAGCTATTGTACTGCAACTGATAATTCTTCTTTTGAAGAATTAACAGAGTGAGATCTTCTGATAATGATGACCTTTATGAAGACTAGTTGACTCCAGTACCTATTGTACTGCTTATCAGGAATAGTGAGACTAATGTTAGAGTGAAACGAGTTAGCCAAATCATTGGCCATGTCTCAATGAATAGCATGATAATGCATAATTAGTGATGTAGCTACATTCAAATGCAGCTGCTTTAACTTTCAATTTATTCTTAGATAGTATAGCACAATAATAAGGCTAGTGTTCCTGCAAAATTGATTCATGACAATCCTTAAAATGAGATGGATGCGATGCTTTACTTTAACAAATATGTAGTGTAGGTGTATAACTCGGTATGAAAGTGGAAGATTACAGCTTGTAGCTGCATGCATTAGAAGTGCTACTTGAATTAGGCTGTTTTGGTTACTATTTCAAAAAACATGTTGATATTTGTGCAATGATATTTCTCATAATTAACAAAATTAAAGAAATAAAGGAATGCACAAACTTTTACTAACAATAAGTTTCAATTGCTATGAAAAAAATTCAAAATTATGCAACACTCAATTTTATAAATTAATGGCTCTTTATAAAAGACAGACATTCATCATTCAATTTTGTCATAAATTTAGTACCAATTCTTTATTGATTCTTTATTGACATTGCTCTATTGGTAGAACCAAAAATATTAATAGTAGTCTCAATCTTCAAAATTGCCATGCACTAAACATTGCGTTGAAAGATTCTATGACATGAAGCAGACACTTACAATGTGTAGCAAGGCAAAGAAGCTAAAGAAAGATAATTTCAGTCCATTTATGATAAAAGTTACTTCAAAGGAGGATTAAAGCACACTCAGCTCTTCCTAAAACTGCTTCTTGGCAGTCCTTGCCACAGTATTGTTTAGTGACTGAAATAGTGTCACGTTTTACTTTCATGAGCCCACCCATAATAAATGCAGTTATTATTGGCGGTTATAAAACTTGCAGTTATATTTGGAACTGCCAATCTGCAAGATTTAATTCTCCACCAAATTTTCACGCTTTTTCTGTTAATCTTAATAATAACACCATATATATACCATTGAAGGTATGCCTAAAAAAGGTAAATTGACGATTGAATGTTATTTACGATTTGCATACAGCAAATTTAGGATTAAAATTAATAAAAAAAATTATTGTTTGGGACGTAAAGGTAGAGCTACATTCAACAAATTATAACACATCAGAATGACAAACTTAACAAAAAAATTTAGTAATTGCAATGGTAAAGAAATCCTAAGGTGAAATCTATGAACATGTCACGTTATTTATTAGTGAATTATAGATAACCTTAGTGCATTCTAGTTTCTAAAATAAATTTTCAATATACAAGAAATAAAAATATCTACAATTTCAATTGGCACAGCATAATGTGTTCATTTGTAAGAAGATAATGTACGTTTTTACTTAAAAACTTTCCTGTAATCTGAAGTAGCAACAATATAACATGTAGCATGTCATGAAACTCACACTTTGGACAACTGTTCAGCTGTACAGTGCTATACATAAAAGTATGCATGAATTTAAGATAAATTTAATAGCAAGTTTTACAAAACTGGTCTTTACTGATAAACATAATTCCAAATAGATGTAGCAATGACACATCTTGTGCAATTATCTCTGCTTTTCCTTTCAAACTGACATTCATACATTAGTGTATATCATGTAGCTACATGATGTCAGCCTTTGATCTTTCCTTGAACCTTGTTAAAAGAAATAGAGTTAGGCAATCATTGCTCTACTTATCAAAATTACTGTAGCTCAAAGCAAACACAAAAGCCATGCAAATTGTACAGGACTTGTTTGGATTAAGGAGAAATGAACCTGAGCTACTGTGCCAACTCCATTGCCTCAAAAATTCACAACACTACTCTAACAAAATTGTTGGCCTTGAGCACCAAACAATGCCACTTAAGTTTTAAATTGGGTGATAGCAACTCCTTGAATAATAAAAACTCATAAACAGAGTGATCATCTCTACAAAAGATATCATACAAAAATATAACAGTAAGGCAGCAGCAAAATATTTGCTATTATCTCTGCTAAACTAATTGTACAGCTATAACTCTGACTTTAGATGCCTAGATGACTCCTACATGTACGTGTGTAAATGTCAAAAAGGAGGAGCTTACAAAAGATGCGAAACCTAACTTTTTGCGACAAAAAGGGATAAATATTGTGACCAAATTCCTGTAACATTCTTTTTCTCACATACAACATACATATTATACACGTAATAGAATTGGAAACAGGATCACATGAGCGCAAGCGTCACCAACCTAGTTTGCCTAGCAACACCCACTTGTAATTATTGCTCTGATATCTCATGCGCCAAAGTTTTGTACTTTTGTGGGACTAGATATATACAGTAATAGCATACTTTGGTTATTTTCATTGCAGATTAGTATAATATTACTGGGCAATGCACTTTTCACAAAAAATAGTTACTGTCAAAGTGAAATATTTAATTTTTGATAATCTGGAGGCTTTCTCTTGTGGGACTGTCTTCGCTAGACACAAGAGCACATTGCTATACAATAATGGCTATAACATTGCTAAATACCAGAGTACTGGAATAGATACATGAGTTAATTGTATGGCTCTTGCATTAGCCATGAGTGATATTTACTTGATCATGATCATGCATGCACTACTATTCAGACATGTAGGAATGGGAAAAAGAAAGATTAAATTTGATCAGAGGAAAAACTGAGACGAAACAGGGTCTGCACTAAAATTAATTACAGCAATAGAAGAGTACTCCACATCCTTCTTTAGTTCTTAAAAAAGGTGCACTATAAAACTATCCACGCAACGTCATAAAACCGCTTTCGCCCGTCACCGTA
This sequence comes from Amphimedon queenslandica, assembly GCF_000090795.2. Lineage (NCBI taxonomy): Eukaryota > Metazoa > Porifera > Demospongiae > Haplosclerida > Niphatidae > Amphimedon > Amphimedon queenslandica. Next base: position 20,959 of record NW_003546495.1, on the reverse strand, counting down.
TAAAAGGAGGTGCTCTGAGCACAATATGGCGGCCACATTTGAAAATAACAAAATGGCTCCTGTACTGGCACTGTTCTTATCATGGCTAAATCACTAGCAAAACGCATTATAAAAACATTAAAATTAGTAAAGGCGAGAGAGTTAACCTACAAGCACAGGTATAAAGCATGGTAAGAAGAGAAATGGTATAATTGACTTAAAGTAATAATTTTTTACATTATTATCAAATATTTATAATGCATATTCTGAAAATCTGTCAACAGCCTAACAAACTTGGTCAAAAATGGTATCAGGCAGGTTATAAGTGATAAAGGCAAAAAAATAGCCTTCATTACTACATAAAAAATTAGCCCAAAAACTGCCACCACTGGGACCAGAAGGCCTGGCCGACTACCAATTATCAGCCACCCTCATCAAATAGAAGTGGTTACAGCAAGAGACCCCCACTTGGTCCTCAATCAGATCCTAGTACTGGTAGCAGTTGCAACATTCAACGATCCACTGGAAATAGTAAATACAAAAATTATATTATTCTAAATTATTAAGCATATGCAATAACAGAGTTAAATGGATATGGGGATGGTGAGAAGCTTCCTGTAGTTGTGTACATCTTCTCAACTGTACCCGAGTAATGCCGATCAAAATATGGCAGTACTGTGCTGGTAATATACCAGCACAAGTATATGCTAGTATGAGCCTAAAAATATTAATGCCAATTAATGTATGATTACTTTATATTCACATGATACTTCTTTCTGTATCTACTACATAATAAACTTGAGTTACGATTATAGGACTCAACTATCATTGAACTGAAATTCAGCACAAATCACATGACTTATACTGTAATAATAATAGTAATAATATAAATAAATATAATTTTGATAATTATAATAAAACAATAATAATAATAACAAACAATACCTGACTGTAATTGATCACCCTTCGGTCAACCATACGACACTATCACCAACATGTGCATCCCAATAGCCAATCCTATATCTATGCACAAAACGGCTGCTCTTCGACCCCATTACCAATACCTTATTTTATATTAATACTAATTTCAAACACATTATAACTACCTGAAGTATTGAGTATAACTAGTATCATGTGATAGAGCCTCTAAATGACCCTCTTTCCCGACTAAATCAGCAAGTAAGTGAGACAGCATTTCCAGCGCCTTCTTTTAGTGCCTAAAGACCCCTTAACTTGATCAAGCCTAGCTAGAACTGGTCCTTATTTTTGAGAGTAAAATGTAACTCAATTTGGTTCAAAAACCCCTCTCTGCCTGCGTTTTTCCTTGAAGAAGCAACATCATCTAGAGTAGACATTTTTACATGTGAAAAAAACAGAAGCCACCATGCCCAGGGCACCGCCTTTCATACCGCACCTTCTCGTTTAAGCTGGCCTTAAGTGCATTGTTTCTGTTGATGTTTCCAGTTTAAATCGTCTATACAATCAACTACAAAAGAGTCCAATGCTGCCACAGAAACACACGGGCAAGAATTGTGAGAGATGAGATTTGTCGTATTGCACTGAGTCATTTTCTTCATGATGACCATGAATTACCTACCTTTGGTGATGCTTATATGTCACTATTTCACCTGCTCAATTTCCCAAAATACATACAGCATTTGAAATAGTCTTATTTCCCCACTACAAGCAGTAATCCCAGACAAAATGTGACTGTAATTGAAGGTGCCTAATGGCGTATTTTTTGATTCATCTTCATAATGAAAATATCAACCTGTGAGTGCTCTGTTCGACAAACATTGTTTCTAAAAGTTACATAGTAACTTTCTGCATCCTCTTGAGTCATTTCAAGATAAAGAGAGCTCTGGAAGTTGGATTTTAAGGCTAGAAAGACCAATTTTCCTCTCCGCCATAAGGTACTTTTGTCACTTATGGCCACAAATAGTCAGTTACTTCTTAATGTGATCTACTTCAGTTGTTTTAAAACCTAGATCTGTGCATAGGTTAGTCCTGATGAGAAATTTAATAGAATTAGGCTACTTCACAACGTAATTTTTAGGTCAAAATATTGTAAGTTTATAAGTACAATTTATGCAAGAAATTAATTTTGTCACAGGATCTGTATATTCTGTATTCTGATGAGAGAAATATACCATATCCCACCACCCAGCATTTAAAGTGGCCGCTACTTATTAAAAGGAATACAACTGCTATACGTTGCAAAGCATGTATTGAGTACAGGTGAAAGTTGTCTGACTACAAAACAATTATATTAGGCACAAAGACTTGTTAATCAATTGCATGTGACATTAAGTACCATTAACACATCTGTTGATACAAACACATTAACAAATGTCTCTCTTTCTTCCAGATCTACGCATCATTCATTTGCAAGCGAAGTCAAATTCTGTAGTGAAGGACTTCGTCACAACTCTTTTCTCACTAATATTTGACATTCATCTTCTCCTAAGAAAAGACAGAGAATGACTTTATATCGAGAGAGAAGGAAAGCCCTGACTGCAAAAGTAGTGGAACTGAAGAAGTTAGTCACTGATTTCAGTGTTGCTAAATTTTATTTTCAATCCTACAGTTTCAAACTACTTTAGTAACACTGAGGTATTAGGAGTAGTTGATTCATTTGGTTGCAATGAAGTTAAAGGAAACTGCGAGGGGTTAAAATGACAAGAAATTGTTGAAAACAATGTTATGCCAATTCCAAAAAGGTAGGCATTGCAATAGCAGATAATTGATGAACAATAGTTAATATTTAAATCAGTATTTATGATGTATAATAACATAATATACTGTCACATTTAGCATAATGATTCCTAAATCAACTATACGCAATGCTTGACTCTTCTGCACAGATTTTTTGTTTTCTTCTTGTCCACTAGCTGTAGAAAATTCTCTCAATTTAAACCATCTGGTTGCAATCATCTGTAGGAGAGAATCTGCAGGAGATTCATTCCAGTGGTCTGAAGTCTGGGACCAAAAGAAAGCAATATCTTCATTAATCACTACTCCTACAAATCAATCTTTAAGGACACCTTGCAATTGGTGACATTTGTGGGATTCCAATTCCATTACAGTAAGTAAAACAAAAGTAACATTACTGACACATGTAAGACCTCCTCCATCAAGAGACTTGCTCCATTTTTTGAGCCTAACTCATCTTCCTGATTCTCTATAAAGTCATATGAATGAGACTAAGATTCAGCAAAATACTCTGACTTCTAACATTTCTCCAAGGCATGCCAGCAGTTCATCTTATTTCTTGTCAGTAAATCTTTTCAAATCATTTATTATTGCATATTCAGCAAGGTAGTGAAGAACATTTTTTCTTCAAAATTAAGGCTTGCAACAGAGCATTCAAGACCATAATGTATTGCATCAACTTGAAATTCTGCTTTAATGACAAGCCTCAAGACCTCATTAGAGATATATTGGTAAAATGTTGCGCAAGCATTTTGAACAATTGTTAATGTAAGGAAATCAGTCAATATCGCGCAGTCAACTAATGAGAGATCTGTAGTTGATAAGACATTTCCACCATCCTCTCTCTCATAGTTTCTCAAATAGACTTTGTACATGAAGTCTATTTGTTGTGAAGTCAACTAGCAAAGCAAGACAAGCTTTTTCTATTTGTATGATTGCGAGGAGACCAAGCTAGCAACTCTGATGAACACTGTTGTACACTTCTCCCACTCTCTGACAAGCTAAATCCATCATCTTTTGTAACAGCAGTAAGAATATTCAAAAAAGCATCTAAAATTTCAAAGTTATAAATAGTTTAAAGTGAAATTAGTGCAGTTTACTTTGTGAGATGACACTTCCAGCCATACTTGCGACTGCCATAACAACTTTGAATCATTCATAGCAACAATGCATTCATATGTGCAAATTCTTTCGAGCAAAACTAGGTGGGTGATGAGTTAATAACCAATCACGTGACCCTGTTTTCAATCCTATATCTTTGCATGCAATCACATGAGACTAAAATTATTCATAAGCAAAATAACCAATATTGATAACAAAGTTATGCTATTGATAGACGTTGTAATTGCATTCGTTAGCACAATAAGTTTATTCATAGCAAAACATTAATTCTGTGACTTAAGTAAAAACAGTTTTTGTAAAATTAATATAAAATAAATGCAAGTTTTAAGGAAAAGAAAACTGCACGAGGTAATGACAAAATGGCAGTTGTATCTCACAAAGCAAGATTTGCAGTTGCAAAATTCTTGATATCCATGCTTCACATAAAGCTGATAGACACAAGGCTAATGAAAACAACACCTTCCATTGCAACTCAATCCAGAATGAGAAGAGAGATAAAATTACAATGTTACTAAATCAAGTAAATTGCAAAACAATCAAATGTTTGCAGTAATATTAATGATAGTATTTCAATTTTATTAAACTATAATTGTAACCCTAACTGACAAAAGGTACCCTTTGGCGCAAAAATCATTTTCGACATTAATGTACGAAGTTGTAAAGGAAGTTTTGCGTGTCCCAGTTGTGAAGGTTACAGCTCCATTAGCCTTACAATTGTTTAGTTACAGCCCCTCAAAGAGGAAGGGATAGTAAGTGGAGAAAAAGTGCTTTACGGATTTTATTAGAAGTATCCATATTTTGCATGTCATGGGAAAGGAATATTAGGGTTGCAATGACGAAAAATAACATTCAAGAATTAAGCTTCATACTTTCTTAAAGTCCAATAGATGTCTTCAATAAGGTATCGGTTTATTTCTTCACCATCAACTGAAGTAATGATTTTTTATAGTTAGCTGTGAAAATATCAAAAATCATTAAAAAGCAGGTTCAATATATGAGTTATCAATAAATTAATTAGTGCAGAATGACAACGCCATTACACTGTTTTTTGATATTTTGGCACTTTTGCACTTATCATAATAGCCATAAACTTTCTAAGTTAATTGTCATTCTATAACATTTCGGTGATATTGATTTTCACTAAATTTGCTTCCTTAAGGTATTTTGTTAGAAAATTGTAACCCCTGCAAATCGTATTTATACTAAATATGAGTTTAGATCACAAACAATGTTGTTTTGTTTTGAAACAAATAAATTACCTTACTTAGTAAGCATTAACTCTTGATAGTAACGAAAGTTGCATGTCATCTTGTTATACGGGAAATTATGTAGCGTATAGGAGCTTCATCGTTTGTACTGCAATTATAGTCTTCAACTGAACCTTTTACAATTATATGGTACACAATGAGTAAGTATAAGTACAAATATATGTAAAATTAATCTTACATCAATATAGATGCTGAGGTATAGGGTTAATTGAACTTTTAGAGCAAAGCACAGATGCAGTTATGCTAAAGGAAAAATATATTTTGATGTATTCACATATAACAATCATAAGAAATAATTGGTTCAGTAATACAGGTGAAAGAATTGCAGCACCATACAGGAAAAAGTTTCACTGATGCTGATGCACAACAAGAGTATTTGCAAAAAGTCCGGAATCCAAGAATTAGAAATTTACCTAAAGGTAGTTGAACTGTAGTTCTGCTGGCAGTTATTAGTGACTTTCAGCTGCTTATTGTAACTCTATAGTAAACATAATCATAATGGTCTGATTTTTTGACAAGTATTTCAATGCATGTGCATGCAATTTCAGTTGTAATGGAATTGATTTCAATCATTATATGTGGTGTAGTTAACAATATACTACACTTATAGCAACCGGCAGTAATAATTGACAATGGTTTTAGTGTGTGAATTTAATACAACTGCTCTTTGATGAATGTAGTGATTTTAGCTGGACTCTTCCTGATACCTGCTCCTCAAGTATTTTTTATTCATACCTGCATCGACACCTGAAAAAATCAAAGATTGTTCTAAATGTTGTATTGGTCAACTCTAATGCAAAATTGACCCATACATGTCAGAATGGAACTTTTGCCCAGAAATGCTGTTCACTTTGTTTAAAGGCATGTTAATTGCTCGAAACCTGTGGCTAGCAATTCTCAGACTGGTGAATCTGATTAAGAAGCAGTGGTGTTGCCAAACTCTACTTCAGCTACCAGTATTGATGCATGGACTATTGATACATGTTCTCCCCTATACATTAGCACATCCAACAGCAATTGGGCCACTACTAGATGACAGTTTTACCAATTGAGTAGAGATGTACTGTATGGTAGCTCCTTCTTATGTTTTACAAAATCCAAAAACGTGTCGCTGTTCATTACATGCTGCTTGAAGAGAAAATGGATTCATCAACCTGGTGAGTAAATTATTAAATATGTAAAGTATGGTCATTATGTTCCTTTCCACCTCTTTGATTTGCAATCATTTCCTTTCATGGTTCCTAAACTTCATACTTTTCAGGGAATGTATCACTCAAAAACTGTTTCTGTCTTTTACAGCGACGTTTTTCTTGGTACAAAACACTATGGCTACTTCAAGATCTATGTTAATGCACATTTCGTGCTGTGTCCTGTAGCCAGACACCTCCCCATTTTGACTTGGGGTGGCGGGGAGAGTCTGGCAGACTGCCAATATTGAAGTTGTTCCAGGAAGTGAAGTGATATACACAACACTTAAAGCTTTAAATAAATTTTGTTAAATTATTAATAAAATTATTGTGGGTGTGGTTTAATTCTACGTGGCGGCAGTCAGTGAAACCTGCCGGGTCTTTTCTTGTGATGTATCTGCAGGTACAAAGAAGACTAAGAGACGAAAAGTGTATAAAGAAGCAGGAAAGTATAACTAGGAATTTTAAATAATTTGGCAATTGTTCATTTCCGGAGAAGCTTCTCCAGTTGTGTGACAGACAGTGATGGGGTATTCTTTTGCTGTAAGTGCAGAGGTAGAATGGAGGGTTTTGATAGATGATGAGTCAGCTGAGGAAGAGTTGGTTGTTAGAGTCTATGAATACAATCAAGTTAACTTAACCCCTTTTATGGGCAATAATGCATTGTTGCGTCTGGGAGTGGGTCTCAGTAATGCATTAATGCGTCTGAATGCGTAGTGCTGCTTAAAACTAGTATTGATAAAATTGTCTTCTGCACAAATTAAGTGTTTAGGCTATAGAAAACCTCTTTCTGCATTTCCAAGTTATTAGCTGGTAGCTCATTTTGCTGAGTTACAGACAAAGAAATCATCATCGCCAGTTTTGACTGGAAAAAAGGCCTGTTATGGCAAAAACGTTTCACCAGCTCAAAAAATAGCCAGCAGATTCTTCATAATGTCTGAAGAGTCCAATGAGCTATTAATGTAGCTATAAGATTGATGAAACTCCTAGAAAAAGAAACTGTTCTACCTTTCCTTCACTCTACAAATCAATAGAGAAATAAGATGGGTGTGGTCTTAAGGCTAATACAAGAAGGAGCACATTTTTCCTTCTTATTGGTTACCTTTTGGAGGACAAGCTTAAAAAAACCCATAGGATAACCTACAGAAGATAATTATGAAATCAAAATGTTATGTTTCTGTGATTTCAAGTCTTCCTTTGGCACTTTTCCGCCACTACATG
>NW_003546495.1:9792-13375 GCF_000090795.2 Amphimedon queenslandica | reverse complement strand
ATTTACGTAGGGCATGAATGGGCTTATCCTATATCTCTCCTTTAAGAAAAAATTGTATCAAAATTTAAGCATATGTAGCTGATCCTGAACATTATACTTGTGCTCTTGCCAAATTTTGCCTAGATTAAAGAAACTTTGTGTGGAACAATCTCCCTTTGAATAATATAGCATACCAAAATACTCATAGAAAAGTTTTAGTGCTCTGAACAAAGGCCCCAACCATCCATTCTTCTCCATCATTACTCGTTCCTATGGTAATTTTAAACTATTGCAATGAATATTATTACAACCAAATGGTGTGACAAGTGAAACTGAGAACTGTGGCAGCAAATGAAAGGAGATTTACAAGCTCAGATGTTTACTGCTGCCTTAAAGTGAAGAGTGAGATACTTTTTCTGTGGCACTTAAGTCTACTGGAATGTAAATCTATTGTTAGCCAAATAAACAGAAATGGGGTCATTACAAAAATGATACAACTGTAGCATTGAAACCATTTTTAAAGGGGTCACAAGAAGTCAATACAGTGTCACTGGAAGACAGGATGAGATGTAAAGGATGGCAATAACGTAGCACACTCTCGTCTTTGAAAAAGAAAAAGGGAGTCATTGTAAAGAAACAATCCTTATTGACATAAAAATAAAGGACATTGTACCTGTGGACTCAGTGACACTTGTGAAGATGATTGACTTGCTACAGTATAGCTCCAATTGAATAGTGTTATTACTCTCTTTGAATAGGACTGAACTAGATGAAAGAAATGCGAAAGTAGATGAGCCATTAATGAAATTGTATACATACACAAAGAGTACGGAAGTAAATAAGTGGAAAGGGATTGATCAGGCATGTAAACAATAACAAAAGCAGAAAATCATAGCACTTAAAAAAGCATCATGGTTTTTAAATTCATTTAAGATTGACGTCAAAAACCTCATCTTATGAACAAAATTTTAGAAAACAATTACACTAATGTTTTTAGCAGATCTGGAGACTATTACCACTCCCAGGGGCTCAAACAATCTTCAAAAGTATGCAGCACTTCTTTTCGTCATTCCAAAAAATGTAACAAACATTTGTTTCTTATAGAATGCTTTAGTGTCTCTGATGAGTTCTATCATGATCTCTCAATGTACCATCCATCACTTCCTCGTTCCAACCCAGTAAAAGACAGACGTAGGCTGGTATCATTTAATGTGAGAATAAATCAATTGCCACACCGTTACTTTGGATACTATTAGCTGACAGTATAAAAGAAACACTCTGAAACCTTGTAGTCATATAATTAATTTAATAATTAATATGTGACTTACATAGACTATCAAATAGGATGACGTTATAGTATGCTCACTAATGATTGTCCAACTTAGTGGTCATGGAGCACCTTTCCATTGTCCATCATCATAAGTTCTACTCACTTTTTCTTTTCCCTTCAGCAGCCGGTATATATGTCTAAGGTGTTAAACAAAATATATGTACATGTATCAGTAAGTACATTAGAATACATAATACTAGACAGTACATGTAAAATGAAATTATTCTTGGAAATCATACTTTTGCTGCCTTAAAGGGTTGTGAAGAATATCCTCTACTTCCAAATGGTGTATCACCATTTTAGCAGATATAAATTCCCTTCATTTTGACGGTTCTCAAAAGCAATTACACGATTACTGAGTTATTCTTAGTTTTGGGAGCAGACTATACAGTATAATAAGTTTTACATAATAAATATTCACATTAACTTACAGTTTCTTTTGCTGACTATGCAAATGAATGCTACACAGTGAAACTAGTCATGTGTATGTTGTAATGTAAACAAAAATGAAAGGTATGTACATACAAACATATGATTTACATGACGAACTACATTTGCTGCTAAGGATAATGAAGTCCTCATGTACAACTTAGTAAAAGCACAGTAGCAGCTGATTGCCAAGAAATAAAAAAGAGAAGACAGCACATATTGATAACCTGCTAAAGAGAATTGGAGAATGTGGATTACATTTAGGGTAAGGCTTCATGTAAGGGTAGAGGTAAACCGTTACATATACCCATACATGTAAGTACATCTGCAGTCTAAAGAAACAAAAGAGCATGCATGAGTGGACATCTTCGAGAGGAAATGACAGAAAGAAGCTCATGCTGAAACTATCACCAGCAATACCAGACAAAAATCCTGGAGATGACAGTGACTATGGATGGTATACTACAATCAGACATTAAATATCATTTTATACAGGGTTTCAACAATATTTACAGTATTATAACTGCTTTAACACCCACAACAGATAAAATAAATGTGAGAGCATGGTATTACTTTTACAATGCTACAATGTTAAATGTGCATATACTGTATTATAGGACTCATCAGTGGATTAAAGACATTATTAACATTAGGTCACTCCAAGCCAAATTTAACACCATATAGGCATATAATGTGCTGTTATGTACCAAACCAAATGAAAAGATATAAATGAATCAAGGTTTACTCTGGTCAAGGTATTTGTACATGTATGATCAGCATAATGATAATGAACATGCCGTTTTAAGTAGTGGAAAAGAATAATGATTGTGCGAGACGGAGGTACCTGTCTAGCAACCATATAGATGCAGAATTGATTAGCTCTCTACTAACGAGACAGGAGAGAATACAAAAAGATAAGTACTTCTTATTGGTCAAATGAAATATACTTAAAATGACAAAAAATAGAAGAACAGGCATCTGCCTTACATTAGGATAACTTTACTTACTGCATTTTAGCACTCTATAGCCTCTTTTTCTTCCACGCTTCCTAAGCTTCTGTGATACACGTGATTATTATAGTTATATATATTGATTTTTATAATCCAAACACGTATTTTGACTATTCTATACACATATAGAGTTTCTGTCAAACTTCTTTGAAGTGGTCTGTTCGTTGAGTCATAGCTCAGTCATAAAAATTTTGCATAGTTGTAGAGAAATATTTAGAGTAATATGGCATGGCCATCACCATGCTTGTTGTGAAGAGTGAAGTAGTTGTCGCAAAAGTAAGCGGAAGGAAAGTCACATCTATGAATGAGACAGCCAGGTTTATTTGGAGATGAATGTTCTTTGTCCTAAATAAGTAGTTATAGATATATTGAGCAAATTCTTTTAAAAACGTCCTTTTAGCCATTATGCACAAACACAAACTACAGTGAAGTGCTCTAGAAAATGCCATTGAACAATTAATTTTTGCGAATGCTAATAAGAATTTCCATGGAAACAGTTTATATAGTTGCTATGGCAATTGACCACGTGTTTATACATTTAGTGTTCAGCAGCTAATCAGCTATCTTTAGCAGCTTTTGTGGAGCCATCCAGCTCTTTTCTCCTATTATATTCTTGCATAGACCACTACCTTTGTGCTATTTACTGCAAAATCAGTGCTGGTCTGTTGGTCATGATTATAAACCACACCTAAGTCAATAAACATTATGCTTGGGTGTGGTTTATAATTATGACCAACAGACTAGCATCAATGAGCTCAAAGGTAGTGGTCCATACAATATAACGAGATAAGACAGCTAGCTGGAAGGCTCCAATGAACTGCTAAAGTATGGCTGA
>NW_003546495.1:3805-9522 GCF_000090795.2 Amphimedon queenslandica | reverse complement strand
GCAATATAAAAGCACAGAAGAAGTTTCTGTTTATAACAGAAATGTTACAACAGTGATTCATCATTGTGAGAGCATTTGCATTACAGAATGAGTGAGTTGTAGCAGAATTCCATGCAAACTGATGGAGAAAATGTCAGCATGGCCTCGAAGCTGTGCTTCTTACGGCAAGAAGGCTCTCCTTGTAGCGGACTTTTAAATAATGGAAAGCTACAAATATTGCTAGGCATTTTGTCTACAATGTGTAACGACAATTACAAATTATGCCCGTTTAGTTATGCTTTTAAGAAGAGTTGAAATATAATTTCTTGCATTTTGACTAAAAGTTAACTATAAAACATAACATTGGCACAGGTATTTTAAGTTTCCCTTTGCCCATAACAAAATAAACTTATTATGTATGGTTGTACTGTTTCTATAATAGCAACTACACTTGCAGCTACCTCATTGTACAAAACATCTCCCAACGAGATGATTTAATTATTTTTTAATCCAAACTGTGAAAGTGTTGAATAAAGCAAGAATCATTAACTAAGAACTATAGAATCTACACAACCACAGAACACTTACAAACGAAACTGAAAAGAATGTAGAACGTTATGGTAACGTGTAATAATAAGATACATACAGATGAATAAAAACAATTAGGAAAGTCCTAGAAAATACAAAAAGTTCTAGAAGGTTCTACAGTAATAATTATAATGCAATAATGTCAAAAGTGCATATCTTCTTCACTTCTCACTGTAGACATTTTGCATTTCCTTAACTCCTGCTATTTCTCTAAACTTTACAAACTTATCTTGAAGTAGGCCCTTTGTCAACATATCCAATACCAATTCTGCAGAAGGACTGTAATATTGCCTTCTTTAACTTGTTGACAGGCATAGTGGTACTTTATCCCTTTTTGTTTAGAACAAGTGTGGAACTGAATGTTTTTATCACAGGTGTGTCCAGAAACTGGAAAAAGGGAGTGCTGCAGATGTGCTAAGAGCGCTGCAATTTTTGCAAAACCTCAATTTATGGCAGTCAATGGTGTTTGTCTTCATTTTCATGACACTGTCAGTGAACAGATCCACAGATATGGTAAGTACAGTCAAAGGTTATAGCCTATTTAAAATTGAATTACGTATGTATCTATCTATGTATCTCTTTCTTTTATACATAGGTATGCAATCAAAATAAAGCATAACATAGCTGAGGACCTCCACTTATACAAAAGAGAGTTTCATGAGAAAACAGAATCAGTGGAAAGAAGAGGAAGGAAACATAAATTAAATAGAGTAACTAGAGAACTATGGTACAACTAAGACCATGATATCAACTAATAGAGGAGAAGGAAGGCATTGTTCAATAATGTCAATAATATTGAAACTGACACTAATGCTATTTTTAATAGCTGAATATTAATTAGTCCTACAATGTCATGTTTTTCATCACTCTTACGCTTTCCTTTGTTATTGATATTTTGATGCCTTTTAAATATTTATTAATTATTATGTTTGGGAGGGGCCTTTTGCATGCAATCTTAATCCATATATAATTATACTCTAATATCTAATATTAATCTAGATATAACATCTATATGTTAGATACTCCAGTATCTATGCTTAATCACATCATGGATAATGCCACATGCATGCATGCGGATGCAATCATTACATTGCAATTTTCTAAAATGCTAAAGATGCCCCAAGTGTCCTTCAGTGCCCATAGATGCAATGTGTTCTCACAGCTTAGTGCATGCGCTATAAATGTAAAGCAAAGAATTGCAAAGTTTCAGTCACTATTTAAGCACCAAGTAAAGCCTATGCTGCTGAGACTGATCGACATTACTCCAAACAGGAGTAATGGCCACATTGATGTCCCGGAACAGGAAGAGTGAGAGAAAGGGGGATTTTGCTACAAAACTGCAATGTCTAGTTGAAGCTAGCAGTAAAACAAGACATTTGGCACTTGTTAAAAGAGCTATTGATGGAGCTAAAAGGTACTTGCAGCAAAAATATACTTTGCCATAATGCAATCTACATAGGACATGTTTCTACAACACTGATTCAGCTGAATACAGATCCAAATTTATGCTATCAATTAATAATTCCTTCGGTGCAGGAGGAATGTCTCTAGCTCTAAATGAGACAATTTTCCTCTTTCATTCAATTTTTTAAAGAACAAAGTTCTGGTTATCTACCCATAAAAAGAGCAGCCTCTATATTAGGCCTGCAGCCAAGTGGGACGTGGGTTTTCAGTCCAGATCACCACTTCAATTGTGATGGGGACGAAATTCCTCAGGAGGAACAAATGTATATATGGTCACAGGATATGCTTACTGATGAAGCAATGTTATAAGCATCAAAGAGCTGATCTCAGTTATAAAGAAACCAGCAATGCTTCAGGATACAAACATTTTGAACAGGTATCTTGCATAGCATAAACGTATCTATCATAACATTGACTAAGATAACTATCCTTGTTGTGCATACTATAGGGCCTTAAGACATCTTGGAATAGTATTGATGGACAACTTCATTGCATCTATAATTGGGATTTCAGCTTCACTACTCTTTTTTGATTATGCTACTCTGGGAAGCATGTCATGCGCAGTAATTGTGCTGATGTGGCCATGTCAGACCGGGAAATCAACAACTTTAAGGACATCATTGTCAATAATTAGTATGATTCTAAAAAATATAGATGATGTACTATTTATACAATGTGATTGAGTATCCTTACCTGTGATGTCTTGTTATGGAGTTAAGGGATATATGAAAAGGTGACCAGCGCATTCATTCTGCTGAGATCTGTTCTTTCAACGTTGCCTTCTTTTGGGATAATCTCATGCAAAGAACAATTGCAGGAAATGACTTAAATGACATCATTGTAGACCTATACAATAAGAATCCCAGTGCAACATTTAACAGAGGGTCTAGGCAGCCAAGGTCCATACCGATCATATCGACCAATTTTTGTCTTCGCCAAGAAGAGAGGTAGCTATTGCAGTAAAAATTTACTTTATTTTAATCTTGTAAATAGGGTTCAGTCTCGTATTAGTATCGTACCATTTTCAAAACCATCAGTAGCTCTTGAAAACAATAGTGAGCATGACTCTTACGAAGCGTTAGACGAAATGTTGCACAATGATCCTTAATCGACAATGATACCATGGGTGATTAGGATCGGCAAGATTTTAAAGACAAAGTAATGGTCAAATCAATAAAAGACCAACTCAGAGGAAGCTACTAGGAAAGGAGTATTTGCAAGTGGTCACTTCTCTTAACATGCACTAGGCTGGTAAAAAATGAAGTCACATATCTGACAAAATGGTACACAAACTTCAAGTATCCTCTTGTTTCTTTAATTGTTATACTGTTTAATCCTCTGTTGTACAAATTCAGTTACTACTCCAAAGTGATATGGAGGAGAAATGGGAGGGAGTCATGCTCCAGAGGATATTATAACGATGTAGTTGATACCACAGTAAGGGAGCTAATACATATAGCATCCACCCAAAGTGTTGAACAGGTAAGTAGATGCATGCCCTATTTTATTGATGAAGATAGTAATTTCTGAGTGCTTATTGTAAAGATATTGCAATACCTGAGAATTGATGTCAGTGTTCAAGGAAAGGAAGTCATAGCAGTGGTATTAAATCATGTCTCAGGAAGACTGTCTAACGCCCCAGCAAGCATTAGACAGTCATTTAAGAGCAATGGAAGGGGCATGACACAAATCACAAAAGACTCTTTACTCCCAAATTGCATTCTGCCTTCAGAAGGAACATCAACAATAGAAGGCGAAAATGCAAAGTCTTTTACCAACAATATATCAGTGAAGAAATTTTAACAGTGCTTGGTAAGTCCAATAGATTGACAACTATAAATTCAATTAGTGTGTCTTCTCTCTGTCAGTAAATGTCAGAGGACATGATACACCTGATACCATTAAGTGACTCACTAGAGCTAAGTGTTCTTTTAATCTTTTTTTTTCTGTAGACACCCTTCTTCCTTCTGTTACTAATGGTTAGTAAAAATTACAATTTACATTTAATATGAGAATCATTTTTTCTCTCGCTGAATGTGCAGCTAGATTGATGGTTAATGGAGGTAAGAGTTGTTGTATTTGTGAATGTGGTCTATTTTTTTCTCTGTAGACACATTTCTCACTACTGTTACTAATGGTTACTGAAAATTACAATTTACATTTAATATGAGACTTTCTCTTGCTGAATGTGCAGCTGGATCGATTGCTAAGGGAGGTAACAGTTGCTGTAATTGTCAATGTGTTCCATCATTTCTTTCTGTAGACACCCAGCAATAACGTCTTAATAAGTTTTTATCAGAAAACCCAAGATCTTAACAGATAAGGCAAGATATCTCAAGAAATTGCAAGATCCTATCTTTGGACAAGATCTTGGCAGGACTGTAATACAAGATCCTATCTTGGACAAGATTATTGCAAGACTATGATAAGATCTCGGCAAGAATTATCAATTAGCAAAATAAACTGTAGGCTATGAGTACTTAACTACATGTGTACTAATCAAAATCATTTCAGTGACTGAGAAAGTAGTTTTGTCTCTAATTTTATTAAATAAAAACAAAAATTAACAATAATATCAATAATAATAATAATATAATAACAAACATTAATTATTGTTCAGACAAAGCTTTTCTAAGTATAGTTGCTGAACGAGAATGACCAACTAAAACATTATAAGAAAAATCTCTGACACTATTTAATTCTCTCTTTCTCTCAACTCTCATGTCACTAATTATTCTCTTTTTAGTCTCGCAGGCACTCTTGTACTTCTTGGCTTTATTTAACAGTTCATCATTAGTCTTCTTCAAATGGGTTAAAAGGTCTTCAGTTGTGACATTTTCATTGTCTGGTGGGCAAAAATTAGTTTCCTTCTCTAGTTCATACTGAAGCAAGCAAGGATGAAGGACGTCATCAGTTTCAGATGAATAAAAAAAACTAGATGGAGGCGTAGGTGAAGGAGAACTTGCTGAGCCAATTGAAATCTCTGAAGCAAGAGAAGTCACAGAAAATTGTTCATCACTCACAACAGAGAAGTCACTCGAGGTCTTTAATCCTTCTCTATCTACATGTACACCTTCAGCAGCAACCCTCTTCTTTTTATTTATGAGGCACCTCTTCCTTTTTCGGCGTGCTTCCACTGATCGGCAAAGTTTATTCTAAAATTTAAAAATGACAATAATTAAAACATGTAACAATGGTTATTATTTATAACTCAAATTGAATTTAATACTGCTTAGTTCATTAACATATAAACAGGACAATACGCTCAACTGTTGATTCCATTCAAGACGGATACAACTGTTGAACACACATATAAACAGGACAATACACTCAACTGTCAATTCCATTCAAGACGGATACAACTGTTGAACACACATATAAACAGGACAATACACTCAACTGTCAATTCCATTCAAGACGGATACAACTGTTGAACACACATAAATAGGACAATACGCTCAACTGTCGATTCCATTCAAGACGGATACAACTGTTGAACACACATATAAACAGGACAATACGCTCAACTGTCGATTCCATTCAAAACGGATACAACTGTTGAACACATATAAACAGGACAATACGCTCAACTGTCGATTCCATTCAAGACGGATACAACTGTTGAACACACATATAAACAGGACACTACACTCAACTGTCAATTCCAATCAAGACGGATACAACTG
>NW_003546495.1:1835-3162 GCF_000090795.2 Amphimedon queenslandica | reverse complement strand
ACACATATATAAACAGGACAATACGCTCAACTGTCGATTCCATTCAAGACGGATACAACTGTTGAACACACATAGAAACAGGACAATACGCTCAACTGTCGATTCCATTCAAGACAGATACAACTGTTGAACACACATATAAACAGGACAATACACTCAACTGTTGATTCCATTCAAGACGGATACAACTGTTGAACAGACACACATGACACAAAAATTGTTGATGCATTAAAGACAAAACAATTCTGCCATTCAATTAAGGCAGACATCATTGTTAAAAACAATATAAAAAGATTCACATGCTGACACAAACAAACAATAAAGTAAAAATTCAATTGCCATGTAATGGATGTGCTACATTAATTGACAGAGGATTAACTAAGATGCTAAAAAGGCATATATAATCTATCTTATCCCATTATAGATCAGCAAGGGCGGCGAATATAGCGGGCAGATGAAAAAGTACACATGAAAAGGACAAACTCAAAGATTCATTAACTTATATTAGTCTTTGAAGATATCTTCCGAGGTTCTTCTTCAGCTTTAGTGTCCATGTCTCAATCCATGACAACCTCTAGTATAGACACTCTAGATCTCAGCACTCAAACTAGCTCATGCGCATGCTCACTGCTCTGCTGATCAGCAGCTAGCTTTAGCTATACTCACGTGACTTGCCTCACCCGCTTTGACCCATTATTAATAATTATTTATTACTATTATAATTATTAATAGTTATTACTATTAAACTATTAACGTAAGGTTCGAAGTAACGTATAGCTAGCTGCTGTGACAAAGATGAGCTCGAAAAAGAAAATTGAAAAACCATCTAGGTCACCTACGAAAAGATATACCCCAGCACATTTACTGAAAGACTATGATCAGTATCAAATTGAAACAAAGGACAGTAAGATATCAATTTTTATTGTGACTCATACTGCATGTAGTATACTGACAAGCATGCACATAAGTTAGTACAGCCTCAGGCACATAAATCTGTATATGTGACCATAATTGACAAAAGGTACCTTATGGCGGGTAGTGAAATTTGTCTTTCTAGCCTAAGAAACCCAACTTCCTGAGCCCCAGTTATCATAAAATTACTCCACAGGATGCAAAAAGTTACTATGAAACTTTTAGAAACAATGATTGTCTAAAAAAGCACCCACAGGTTGATATTTTCCATTATAACTATCAATTTTAAAATCCACCATAAGGGCCCTTTTGTCAATTATGGTCACATATATTACATTATATACCTTGTGTTACAAAACTGTTATAACCTTTTAGAATGGTTTAGGGTGCATTGCATTTCTAATAATAGAAGGTA
>NW_003546495.1:0-1296 GCF_000090795.2 Amphimedon queenslandica | reverse complement strand
ACATAAATTTTAGCCTGCAAATCAAATTTTCACTGATGCTGAAGACACAAGTTAATCCTGTGTTGAATACAGAAAATGGTTCTTTCATAAGACATTCCGCTGTTAGTCACTTACATGTAGGGCAAAAATAGTGTATATTCCACTTTCAATTTCAATGATAGAAAATCAAGAGTACTGATTGTTGCACAGCTGGAAAAGAGCTAGATACGATAAAGCAAGATGTTTCTTAATTAAGGGAAAGGTGTGACAAAATGTCACACAAAATTGACAGGATATACAATTTTATGAAGCATCATGAAACAACCAAATATATATCAAGAGTAGATTCTCCCAGCAGTATTAAAAATACCCCAACTAGCAGGACTCGTACTATGAACATGGATTCTCCAGGCATAGTACAAACTTCAGAAGTATAAGTGTAAAATTATTTTTTACTCATAACTATAATTTTTAGAGTGCACTCATTGAGACAGTAGAAGAAAATGAAAGTACTGAAGACAAATTTACTTATGTTAGTCAAAAAGTTATGTTCATTGTATTGTAATATGCACACTTTCTTCATTTTCAGAATAATACTAACCTTCTGCATGTACATGGCAAAGATTGCTTTAAATACGCTTTATCATTAATGGACATTCTTTTCATAGTCAGGCAGATTTGCGCAATTATTGGCATAAATTGTGGGTTTTTACATAGAATTATGAAACTTGGAGTAAAAATAGAATGTATTTTTGTAAATAATTGTAGAAGTGGAGCCACATCAAATTTTACTTTTGACACCTTATTAGCATTAATTACGTTTTTTAAAAAGGGTGACAAAAAAACTTTATAGCAAAAGTACTTAATATGGGTATCACTTTAAAGCTCTTCTTTCAAGGATTCTTTTAAAGTTTGAATCACAGCTATATCTCATTCTCATCAAAAGTTACGGTTTATTTTATACATGCTTTTTGATATTGTGTGGGA
This sequence comes from Amphimedon queenslandica, assembly GCF_000090795.2. Taxonomy (NCBI): domain Eukaryota; kingdom Metazoa; phylum Porifera; class Demospongiae; order Haplosclerida; family Niphatidae; genus Amphimedon; species Amphimedon queenslandica. The sequence continues at coordinate 330 of NW_003546495.1, read as the reverse complement.
CCAATACATTGCCAATAGCCTAAAATCTCATAAAAGAAGGAATTGTGGCAAGGGATTTCGAAGGAGAGTTGAAGCATTTGAAATTATACTTAGTAATTGGCATCAATTTTTGTGCAACAACATGAACAAGAATGAATTAGATATTTGCTTTCTTAGTAGCACACATTAGGCAATTGTAAAACTAGTAAGCAAGTAGAAACTATAAATGGCACAGAAGATAAGTATATTCCCTCACAAGATACCAGTCAACTTGCTCCTTCTGATCATGAAATAGGCACTATTATTTCTTCATTTTTCAGATGCCATCAATAAGGGCTGTAACAAAATTTT